>NC_051154.1:26426544-26671790 GCF_013339745.2 Dermacentor silvarum
CGGCGGCGGCGCTGCGCAGTTTCACTAGTGTATTGAAATAGCAGAAAAGGAACACAGGCCCCTATGGCTTGCCTTTCTGGATATCAAGGGAGCCTATGACAGTGTAATCCAAAAGGATTTGTGGGACATACTGGGCACTCTAGAGGTGGAAGATGAGTAAGAAATCTTTTAAAAGATATCTATAAAAGTAACAGGGTGCTTATAAAATGGGAAAACAAGGTATCTGGGCCTATAGAGATACAGCAGGGGCTTAGGCAGGGGTGCCCTCTGTCACCTCTGTTGTTCATAGCTGTATTTACAAGGATTAGAGAAAAAATTAGAGAGGAGCGGACTTGGCTTCAACCTTTCCTATTCCAAGCAGGGAGAATGGATTAAACAGTCATTACCAGGACTGATGTATGCAGATGACATTGTACTTATGGCTGACAGCAAGGAAGACTTGCAGAGATTAATGGACATCTGTGGTAAAGAGGGAGATAGCTTAGGTTTGAAGTTTAGTAAAGAAAAATCGGCAGTCATGACTTTTAATGATAATCAGGGCAGCGAGCATAGGATACAGGAGGTTACGCTGGAGGTGGTGGATAAGTACAAATATCTTGGAGTGTGGATAAACAATGGGGCTGAGTACCTAACGGAACATGAAAAATATGTGACGGCTAAAGGTAGCAGAAATGCAGCTGTGATGAAAAATAGGGCACTGTGGAATTACAATAGGTACGAAGTGGTGAGAGGGATTTGGAAAGGGGTGATGGTCCCTAGTTTGACTTTCGGCAATGCGGTCCTGTGCATGAGATCAGAGGTTCGAGCAAGGTTGGAAGTTAAGCAGCGAGGGGTAGGTAGACTGGCTCTGGGAGCACACGGAAATACACCAAATCAGGGGGTACAGGGTGACATGGGATGGACGTCATTCGAGGGCAGGGAAGCCAGCAGCAAGATAGAATTTGAGGAGCGATTGAGAGAGATGGCAGAAAAGCGGTGGGCAAGGAGAGTTTTCAGTTATTTGTACATGAGGAATGTTGATACAAAATGGAGGAAGCTGACCAGAAAACTGTCAATCAAATATTTGGACTGCAGGAGGGGTGCAAACCAGGAAACAGCAGTTAAGAAAAAGGTTAAGGAAACAGAGAGGGGTCTGTGGAAAACAGGGATGCAGACGAAATCAGCACTGGGCACATACCGAACTTTCAAGCAAGAAATTGCCAAAGAAAATATCTACGATAATTCTAGGGGAAGCTCTTTGTTGTTTGAAGCCAGGACGGGAGTATTGCGGACTAAGATGTACCGAGTCAAGTACCAAGGTATAGACACGTTGTGCTGTGCGTGTGGAGAAGAAGAGGAAACGGCTGAACACCTCATACTTTTCTGTAAGGGGCTTAACCCTACAGTGCAAGGCAACGGGGCTGATTTTTTCAAAGCATTGGGGTTTAGGGACAGTGAAGGCAAAATAGACTTTAAGCGGGTAGAAATAACCAAACAGAGGTTATCTGATTGGTGGATAAAATTAAGGCAGGGGTGAAATTTCACCCACCACAAAGTACAAATTATCTTAATAGTCATGGCTAGGTGGCGTATGTCACCGCCCGATTTAAAGGGTTCAGCCTCATCCATCCATCCATCCATCCATGGAGCGTGGGTGCGACGGCGCAGCTGCCCAGTGCCCGCCCAGTGCCCGATCATATTCGTTGGAGTTGCAGAGCTGCGTTGTTTTTGTTTTTTTGTTTATTTATTTTTTTTTTGTGGACGTCTTTTTTTCGCACATAGCCTTCAAGAGATTAGTATGCCTTGCAGTAACTGAGCCATGCCGCGGCATCGACAAAATCACTGTTACGCGCCTGGGTGCCAAACAGGCTATGCTTATGTGAAGGATGGGCCGAAGTTGTCCTTGTTTGGCGTCCCGAAGGATAAAAATAGGCGGGAAGAGTGGGAAAAAAACCTCCACAGAGCTGACAAGCCCCTGGACGACACGAGCGCAGTATGCGAGCTCCATTTCGAGCCACGTTTTGTGCTCATGTCCACCGCAGTTCCTGATCACTGAATTGTCTTTCTTTTATGGTCTAGTTAGGTCAGTTAGCGAAGGAAACTGCGAGGAAGGTACACTGGGCTCCTTACTGGAAGTTGACTATCTCGAAGCATCATGTGACCGAAATGAGTGCAGTCACACTGCTGCTAGCGCTACTGCCACAGAGGCCACACAAAACGTGGTGCCCCAGCATTGCACGGGCCTGCGGGTTTCAAACGACCATAACCAGCACGTGGCCAGAAGCGACTCGAGACTCACTTAACACATTGCGGGCTATGTTGCGCGGGAGTATATTGTCAATTCCAGCACAAAATGCCAAGAATGCATAAAGCTGCTTACTATGACGCCACCAGGCGAAAGTTTTCATGCCCGGCTAACAAACTTCTGTGACCGAGGAGGCCTCCTTTATCCCTCCAGTCAGCTGTACGGCTTCGTGAAAAAGCTAGAGGATCTTTTCACAGAATGCTTCTGTCAGAGTGAGCCACACTCTGACAGCGTTATGGACATGCTGGCAGTTGTTAAGAGTAAGCTTCCCCTCGAAGTTGGCTGCAATGTGCACACTCTTAGCCTCACAGCTAAAATAATTAGTTTTTACATTGTCACACGTCTGCATTTTTATGTGAAAGAAATTAACTGTGACAAGGCAGGAAAGCGGCAGAGGACCAAGCTGCTGAAGTTGAACCATTGCTTATGAGTTGAAGTGCATGAAACAATGGCTTGCTGTACTTGCAAATAAAAGCTTTGTGTCAGCAACAGCCCTGTTATTTTCATTTTGCTTACCCTTATATAGCTGTACATAGCACAGGCCTGAGCCTAATTGTCAAGTGAACTAGTTTTCACTTTTTGTTCAGGCCTCCCTCCATTTCTTTATGGAAAACATCAACCTGATTTGACTTAATAAATGTGTGCCAGCGTAATGATGGTTAATAATAAACGCAGAAGGCTACTGTGAAGCAAGGAACAACTAAAGTGCAACAATGAAATATTTAAGCCATATATACAAATTCATTTTGGCTAAGCAAAGGCACAAACCTGGTTAGCATGCCTGATGTGGTTTTTTTTTTTTTTTTTTTTTTTTTTTTTTTTTTTTTTTTTTTTTTTTAGCCCAGCTGGGTAGTATGTGCGCACTGTTTTCTGTCTGACAAAATTTTACATTAGGTCGACACGGCATGAAACCGCATATTTGGTCACCGTCCCTTTCATTCAAAATTTTCTTTCAATTTTTTTTTACGATTGCCCGATAATTCGGAAAATTTGAAGGCCCCTTCCACATAGCCCAAGAGTAGCCGTCTTCCTTTTCCACAAGGTACTATTATGGCAAATATCATGTGGCCTAAACAAATATAGTGCTTGCTAAAGATATGTAAGGACTGTCAAGTATGCCAAAATTAAAAACAAATAAGAGTGTGAACTGCTTCGAACTGAAACCGTCAGAAACGCAAGGAAAATCAAAGCTTCTGCAAGCAAAGCTTCCATTGAAGTTGCCAGTGGCGCCACCTCTTGAATGCGACGCTGACTGCGTCAGAGCAGCGGCAGAGTAAGCCCACTGCTCCCTTCTAGTACACTGTAGCTCAGCGCAGCAGGAGCAGTGACAATTTTTGTTTATTCTTATTTGGTTGATAGAAGTGTTAGGGTACCCGAGCTATCTATATATATTGTTTTTCATGCTTTTTTAGTTTCTTGGTTAGTTTGGTAGGACGTTAGTAGGTAGCGAATAGTTCAATTTGTTTAATTTTTTTTTGGAAGCGGGTTGTGGCGCACGTGTTGCATGGTGAAAGCAGTGTAAAGCGGCAGTTTTAAACCGCGTTAGGGAAGCTAGTGGAGGTAGCCGGATAGCGAGTTTGCCGTACGGCTTACCGTGGGGCCTTGTTCAGGTATTTTATTGGGCTTTCTCGATAGGTGGACGGGTGGACAATGGCGCGGCAGGCTAGGAAGGACAGGGGTGATGACGAGCTGGTGCAGTGCGAGGAGTGCAAACGTTGGTGTTATTTGGACGAGACGCACTTCGCCAGTTTAGCCGACGCTGAGGAGGCTAGCTTCGCGTGCAGGTCGTGTGAAGGATTTAAGGGAGCTGTGCGGCGGATGGAAGGGGAATGGGCAGCCAGTGTGGAAGAGCTCAAAGGGGAGCTGAAGGTGGAGCGAGAGCGGCGAATTGAGCTCGAAACTCGGATCGGCGAGTTGCTTCACAGGGAGGGGGCCGAGGCCGTCCTGGTAAAGCGAATAGCTGGCGAGCTACAAGAAGAACGGGAAAAGCGGGCCGTGCTGGAAGAGCGGGTGGAGGCGCTAATGGTACAGGCGGCGCGTAATCCCGGGTCAGCTCAGGCGGGCGGCGGGGACAGCGCGGAGACTCAGGCAGAGGCATGCCATGAGAGCAGGGAGGGACGCCTAGGGGCCGTTGAACAGCAGGCGAGAGCCGGCGGCAACACGGCGGTTCCACAACTCTACAGCGAGGTAGTGCGGCAGGCTTCGGGTGGGAAGGGACGAACGGCAGGGAGCACATCGTCACGTGTCAGTGGCGCAGGGCGGGTGGAGAACCAGCTAGCGCGAACTGGAGGACGACAATCGCAGGCGGGAGGCAAACGTGTAGAGCGAAGGGTCCTAGTGGTGGGGGACTCCAACGTAGCTAGGGTTAAGGAGGGCGTCCTTACAACAGTGAAGGCAGACGGGCGGGTGAGGGTGGAGGCCCAGTCAGGGAAGTGCATGGTTGACGCAATGGCAAAAGCTCAGAAGGTGGTATCGGACAACCTCGAGCATGAACATCTGGTCGTTATCCATGCTGGTCTCAACGATGTGCTGAAGGGAAGGAGCCAGAACCTAAACGGACAGTTAGAGGTTGGGTTGCGTAAACTCAGAGAAACCTCTGCGAAAGTGCATGTGACCATATGCACAATCCCACATGTCCGGGGCCAGGCTAGCGCAATGGAATGGAGGGTGCTTGAGGCTAACCGGGTCATTACGGGTCTGAGCAGACCACTTGGGTACGGTGTAATGGAGGTAAACCGGGAAGTGTACGAGTCTGGCTCCCACCCTTTTGCACAGGATGGCATTCACTACAGTGGTGCCACGGGCGGGAGCGTAGGTAGTAGGATAGGGCGCCAAGCTACGGCTTTTTTGGGGGGACCCAGAGCCCTAAGACCACCAGTGTAGACGAAGACGGACCCAGAGAGGCTCCAAGATTCAAGAAACGTAGAATCGGTAGAAGAAATAGACGTAAGCACCAGGGGCAAGGTCATTCTGACATAGGTTACATTAACATGCAAGGTGGCAGGAATAGGCTGAAGTGGGAGGAGATAGACGAGCAACTAAGGCAAGAAAAGCTGATGGTATACGGGTTTGTGGAGACACATCTTAGGGACATGGAGCAACCTCCCTGTAATCCTGACTATGCATGGGAATATTGCAATAGAACAGAGGGCAGCAGAAAAGGGGGTGGAATTGGTGCATTCATTCATAAAAGTATGAACTGGAAAAGGGTCAAACAGGAATGCAAGGAGCATTTATGGCTAAAAGGGAAAGTTGCAGGAGAGCAGACACTCCTTGGTTTTGTATACCTGTGGACAGGAGCAAATGCCAAAGAGGAAAACAAAAAAATGCTGGAATGCATATCAAGTGACATTAATGAGCTAGGAGAAGGGTGCGAGATTATTATACTAGGAGATATGAACGCACACATAGAAGACATGGACGGGTACACAGACTCAACAGGCAACATGATGCTGGATATGTGTGAAATGCATGACTTAGCTGTATGCAACAGTACTGAGAAGTGTGAAGGGCACATAACATGGGAGGTAGGGAGCCTGCAGTCGACGATAGATTATGCACTAATGTCACATAGGATGCACGATAGGCTAAATGTAATGAGCATAGATGAATATGGCTCCAGAAGTCTAGGTAGTGATCACAAACGTATTAAGGTGAGTTTTAGAAGGGAAATGAAAGTAGGTAGGAGGCAAGATGAACAACCAGGTGGGATATTTTACTCGGAAAAGCAGCTTGAAATAGCAACCCAGCAAATTGAGGAAGTAATTTCAGAGGATACAAAAACAGAATGGACATATGCAAATTTAACAGGACTATTTGAGCTAGAGCTTACTAAGGTACGAGTCAGGACAAAAGGGAACAGAAGACGTAAACCCAAGAGCTGGTGGGATGAGGAGGTTAAGAAGGCCATAGAGAAACGCCAGGAAGCATCCAGGGAACACAGATATTCAAAGCAGAGGGGTGAACCAGAAGCTGATGTAGGCAGAAAATGGAACAACTTCTTAAACTGTAGAAGGGAAGCATCCAATTTGATCAATGAGAAGATCAGAAGAAAGGGGAGCCAATGGTTGTCAGAAGTAAACAAAAAGGATAGAAAAGCAGCGAAGAAATTTTGGAAACATCTCAACTCCTTGAGTAATAAGACTAGCCTAGAGCAGAGGTTTATAGTTACAGCTCAAGGTGTTCGACTAGAGGGAGATGAGGCAATGGAACATATAAGAACAATGATGACAGAAAAATTTAAAGAACGAAACATAGCATGTGCTCAATCAGGTGAGGATGGACTAGTCAGTGCAGTGGCTCCACTGGCACAAAGCGAGTGGGAAAGGGCAGAGAAGAGGGTTCCTAGTAGCACGTCGACAGGTCCTGATGGCATCCCAATTATGTTGATAAAGACATTGGGCCCAAAATCTAAGAAAGCATTAAGAGAGGCAGTGAGCAAAATGATAATGGACGGTAAAGCCCCTGACGGGTGGAGACTGAGCAGGATGAGCATGATATATAAGGGAAAGGGGGACAAAGCCGACATAAACAACTACCGTCCCATAACAGTGACGTCAGTGGTTTACAGGGTGGTGATGCAGATTATAAAGGACAGACTGCAGGCATGGGTGGAGAGCGAGGAGGTGCTGGGGGAACTACAAAATGGGTTCCGAAAACAAAGAAGGTTAGAAGATAATCTGTTCTCATTGACACAGTGTATTGAAATAGCAGAAAAGGAACACAGGCCCCTATGGCTTGCCTTTCTGGATATCAAGGGAGCCTATGACAGTGTAATCCAAAAGGATTTGTGGGACATACTGGGCACTCTAGAGGTGGAAGATGGAGTAAGAAATCTTTTAAAAGATATCTATAAAAGTAACAGGGTGCTTATAAAATGGGAAAACAAGGTATCTGGGCCTATAGAGATACAGCAGGGGCTTAGGCAGGGGTGCCCTCTGTCACCTCTGTTGTTCATGCTGTATTTACAAGGATTAGAGAAAAAATTAGAGAGGAGCGGACTTGGCTTCAACCTTTCCTATTTCAAGCAGGGAGAATGGATTAAACAGTCATTACCAGGACTGATGTATGCAGATGACATTGTACTTATGGCTGACAGCAAGGAAGACTTGCAGAGATTAATGGACATCTGTGGTAAAGAGGGAGATAGCTTAGGTTTGAAGTTTAGTAAAGAAAAATCGGCAGTCATGACTTTTAATGATAATCAGGGCAGCGAGCATAGGATACAGGAGGTTACGCTGGAGGTGGTGGATAAGTACAAATATCTTGGAGTGTGGATAAACAATGGGGCTGAGTACCTAACGGAACATGAAAAATATGTGACGGCTAAAGGTAGCAGAAATGCAGCTGTGATGAAAAATAGGGCACTGTGGAATTACAATAGGTACGAAGTGGTGAGAGGGATTTGGAAAGGGGTGATGGTCCCTAGTTTGACTTTCGGCAATGCGGTCCTGTGCATGAGATCAGAGGTTCGAGCAAGGTTGGAAGTTAAGCAGCGAGGGGTAGGTAGACTGGCTCTGGGAGCACACGGAAATACACCAAATCAGGGGGTACAGGGTGACATGGGATGGACGTCATTCGAGGGCAGGGAAGCCAGCAGCAAGATAGAATTTGAGGAGCGATTGAGAGAGATGGCAGAAAAGCGGTGGGCAAGGAGAGTTTTCAGTTATTTGTACATGAGGAATGTTGATACAAAATGGAGGAAGCTGACCAGAAAACTGTCAATCAAATATTTGGACTGCAGGAGGGGTGCAAACCAGGAAACAGCGGTTAAGAAAAAGGTTAAGGAAACAGAGAGGGGTCTGTGGAAAACAGGGATGCAGACGAAATCAGCACTGGACACATACCGAACTTTCAAGCAAGAAATTGCCAAAGAAAATATCTACGATAATTCTAGGGGAAGCTCTTTGTTGTTTGAAGCCAGGACGGGAGTATTGCGGACTAAGATGTACCGAGTCAAGTACCAAGGTATAGACACGTTGTGCTGTGCGTGTGGAGAAGAAGAGGAAACGGCTGAACACCTCATACTTTTCTGTAAGGGGCTTAACCCTACAGTGCAAGGCAACGGGGCTGACTTTTTCAAAGCATTGGGGTTTAGGGACAGTGAAGGCAAAATAGACTTTAAGCGGGTAGAAATAACCAAACAGAGGTTATCTGATTGGTGGATAAAATTAAGGCAGGGGTGAAATTTCACCCACCACAAAGTACAAATTATGTTAATAGCCATGGCTAGGTGGCGTATGCCACCGCCCGATTTAAAGGGTTCAGCCTCATCCATCCATCCATCCATCCATCCATCCATCAGCTGCCTTTGAAAATGAATTACGCAACCGCCGGTTGCGCGTACAGCCGACCTGTGGGGAGACGCTTCTTGCAAACCAGCGCCTCGGCGACGGTTGCCCCTGACCAATAAAAAAACAGATCTCGAAGGCTATACTTTTGAGGGCTACATGGTCTCTTTGATATCTCATCCGGGAAAACTTATATGGTCCCTGCCGGACCGTCAGTGGAACTTTAGGAGGGAGTAAGGTACCTACATAAAAATAGTTTATCTGCGGGCCCTTAATATGTGCACTTCGTCGAGCCTGCATACTCTATGCTTCATGCACACGCGCTCAAGCGCTGCAGGCATGCGTATGAACTATGGTATGACGCACAGTGTACTAGAACTATAGTATGAAAAACCCCTTAGGGCTATGCCTTAGGGACACGAGACTTGCGATTCCGATTGAGCCAAATCAGGATCGACTTTCTCGATCGAGATTGACTCCCTTCCACAGTCTGCGCAAAGGAGCCAATCGCAATCGAGAAATTCGAATCCGATCGGGCTCAATCGCCATCGAACGTCTTCGGCACGTTCTTCTAGCGACGTCTCTATCGAGTTGCATAGAGTTTTGTTTTTCGTCACCTGTGGGGTGCGACTGTTTTCACAACAAATCCGTGCAGGGGCGGGGCCTCGCCTCCGATGAGGTACACCATTTTCTTTTTTTTTTCTTTTTTTTTCTTTTTTTTTTTTATCGACGAAGACAACGACGCTCGAACGCAATGATGTGGTTCGCATGAATACTTGCTCCCGATCCGTGGTTATTGAGCCTTTTCGCGGCGATCCCGTGGGCGCTGCCATGTTTGATCACGTGGTGACGCGTCCATTGCTTGCCTAAACTGCCTCCGTTGCCTCCTTGTATACAATGGAAGTGTGTGACGCCGACGCGTCTTAGAAAACTTCTGTTTTGGGAGATATCGTAAACGGTGACTGGGTGAACGACACGAAGCTTTGATCACAGCTTCAGAGGACATGCAAAAGCGCTTTCGGAGCTGATTAACCTATGTTCAAACGGCGCAAGCAGCGTATATTGTGCTTGTTCTAAAAGCGGGGCTAAATATGTATTTCAAGCTATCCAAACATTCCGCTCATGAATGGAACCACGACTAGTGCGTTTTGCTCTTTGTACTTTATTTATCAAATATTTTGAAGCAGCGGCTTGTCAGTTTCTGACACAGTGAGGTTCCTCGGTGCGGCACCTATCTGATTATTTTCTGCCTGATCGCTCGCGGGTGTGCTCAGTTCCGATAGATTTGTTCTTGCTGTGCACAAGGCTTGAAACGTATCTGTCCTGCACATTGCAACACCTTGTAGCAAATGCGTATTATCGCGAGTAACTCGCTTACTCTTGTGGACCATCACGAAACATTCAGCTTCGACCATTCGTGCGCTATCGATGTAGTACCGTCACTTATTGTGCGTATATAGTGCGCATATATTCAAGTGTGCGCCCATTCACTTATTCTTGGCACGTTAGCGAAAGAGTGGATGTAAGTTTCCGTGCTGGTTGGGGTAGATGTGCGTAAATACTGTGCGCGAAACCTACTATGACAGGAGGCGGCGCTCAGTGGCGTAGCCAAGGGGGGGGGGGGGGGGTTCAGGGGGTTCAAACCCCCCCCCCCCGAAATTTTTTGCACCCCCCCCCCCCCCCACTAACCCACCCTTTTCTCTCGTCGCTTCGCGCTGACATATTTCAAGAAACCGGTGCTACTTTCACACTTTCATTCCTGGGCGCTTCCGTTTGGGTTGGTAATTTACAGAGAATCATGTCTGCATATGGAAAAAAACTGTCACGGTGTTTGTCAAGGCCTTGACACTCTGTGAGGTTTTGGGTGCGAATGTGGCGTCCGCATTCTGAAACAACAAATGCGCAACAAATGCGCAACAAATGAAGCAACAAATGCGGCAGCCGCATTTTAGATGAAGGCGAAAATGCTCGAGGCCCGTTTACTTAGATTTAGGTGCACGTTAAAGTACCCAGGTGGTCGAAATTTCCGGTATACATTTCCGCCGCTTCCCTTCAGGTGCCGGTTAGGCCGCGTTCGCGTAGGAACTTGGTCTCGAAGCTGTCGGAAGCGGCAAAATGTTGCAAAAATCCGCCCGCCTAAGCGGCAAAACAGGCAGAAAAACAGGCGGCGAGCCAAATTGGTCTCGGACCGATTTTTTCGCCATGGCGAAGCGGAAACGCGGCGGAAAGTCGTTCTGCTCGACCGGAAGCTACACTAGCATGTAAACTTCCGGTCGTAACATTGAACATGGCACCAAAAGTGTAGGCTGTAATGCTGATCGACGCGATCAAGAACCACCCCTTCCTCTACGACAAGAGTGGCACTCAAACGTACTGTCAGCAATACTCGCGATAGTATTCAACGTCGCGCGACAGGAGGTGCGGCAACGAAGCTTTGGCGTGACCCAACTTCTTACACTTTTGCAAAGCCAGGCGAACCCATCCACTGCCGTTTCCGAGGTTTTCTTGTCTTCCGTTTATTCATTGTCGATTTCTAGAAAACAAGTAGGTAGACGTATAAAAGCCATTTCTTCTTCCACTTCCATGGAAGACAATAGTTAGGCAGATTCCTCGTTGGCGCTCCATAATTCTCCTCGCACGTGCACGGTATGCTGCAGAAGTCGCAGGGTGCTTTTCTCGTCGCGACGATAGATTGGGAGCGTAGGTCTCACGTAGGACGCGCAGGCTTCGGCGAGCCTCAACACAAGGGCCAGCCCGGGTTTTAGCTTTGGTGTTCCCGTTGCCGCTTTCGTGTCCTGGAGGCGCCGAAAATAATACGAAATGATGAAATGTTATTACAACTTGTAAATAAAAGCTATTAAAGAAATATAATCACGCCTATAGGCAGCAACCTGTGACACAGCGCTACCGCGCCCGTGTGAGGAGAATTACAGAACGCCAACGAGGAACTTACCGAAGGTCGCAGATGACACGCGAACTTGCACAAGATGATCACTTTTGATGACGGGTGGGTCAGTGAATGAACATACCGCTCGAAATAATGCGATAATGAGCGCCACCACGCCGACAAACGTACGCAGACTAGATGGATGTGGACAAAAGCGGCAGCGCGGCCGCGGTGGTAGCAAAACAAATGTGAACTTGGACATGCGCGGAAAAGATTTCCCGGCCGCTTTGGCCTCTCCACCCGCTTGCCGCTTCCCAAATGTGAACGTAGCCATAGTCTGCAGCGCAAAACGTCTCTCGTTTGCGATTGCGCCCCTACGGAAGGCTGGTAGTTACTGTTGTGTTGCTGAATCCCAAACCAGCAATTATGAAAGGCTGGTAGTTGCTGTTGTGTTGTGGAATCCCAAACCAGCAATGTACACACGAAAGGGCTGATGCCAGCAGTGAAAGTCCACCGACTCGCAACAGAATGCACGAAACAGACAGCCGACAAGCATGGATTACTGCTGTGCGCAGTACAGCGTAAGTAAACTGTTGTTGCAGGCGCTGACAGTTCTCGTCGGAGTTCACGCGTCCTGAGAAATTGATTATGTGCACTATGCACTGAACAAGACCGGAGTTCATTCCTGCATCACTAGTACACCAATCAGTCGAGATTCTGTGAGGTACAAGGCCACTTCCTGTTTGTACCGGCCTAAGTGAAGCAGAAATGACTCGCACGCACTACTTAAAATGCGTACACATGCCATAACTATGCAGTGCGGTGAAATATTCTGTACAATTCTGAATCTGTTGACGTAAAGGCAAATGACGGCTGCATGCTCGCACACAGCGGAAGACACAGCGGCCCATGCACTTGCCGCAGGAAATGCAAGGCGAGGAAAGCTTCGTAAAAAAAAGCATTACTCGTTTTTGTGCGTATTTAAGTTTTCTAGCGCAAAGACGCAGCGAAAAAGCTATTGCTATGGGAGTAGGTATAGCCTGGTAACACGTGCATTTTCACATGTATAGCCGTCCTTGACCTGTCAAACGCACTTCGCCCCGACGAGGACGACGCCATCTACGCTTAACGGAGATTAACAATTAATGATGTCTTCTCCGATCGGGCGGGTCGTCTAATGATGCGTTTTCGAAGACTGGTCCATTCAGTGGCGCGATGAGAGACGGTTGCTCCAAACGCCCACTGTACCTGTCGTACTTACTGTATTTTACTGAGCTTACATTACTTTTTACGTAATTTCTTCGCAAGCACACAGTGCCACACACACACGCGAGGGGGGGGGGGGGGTCCCATGTCTTTGATATACATGCATAGAGTGTGCTTAAACTACCGATACTTATTATCGATCACGTCACGTAGTGGAAAGCAGACGCTTGCCCCCCCCCCCCCCCCCCCCGGTCGGGCCGATGAACCCCCCCGAAAAAAATTTCTGGCTACGCCCCTGGCGGCGCTACTCCCGTTATCATTGTTTAAAGAGCAGTACTCACTCTTGCCGACTTACCGGGGCTGAAGCCCTTTCTTTGAAGGTTAGCAATACAACGCAGGCAGACGAGCAAATTAATGTATCCTCGAAGAGAGCCGTACATCTCGAAGTGCCGGAAACACGTACGGACAATTGCAGCAGCAGTCCGCGAACTTGGCCCCACATATTCATTACATTCCTTAATATGCCAGTCACTATTTTTGCAGCCAACTACTGCATACGTCTTCAATCCACAGGATTCAAACCAAAGTGAATGGAGCACAATGCGTTAGCGAAAACTCAGTTGCATTTCCGACAGCTGATCGCACAGCTAGGGGACAAGGTAGAAGCGGTAATGGTTTCGTATTCGTGCGCGGTCGCTGAGGAGAGGTATGGCGCGCCGCCGTAAGCGCCATCTCGTTTCTTTAAAACAAACTGCACCGCGAAGTGGTTACGCCGAGTGGTTACGCCGCTCGCTTGGAGATCGGGGGTACGCGGGTTCGAATCCCGCCTCGGCAGAGTGTATTTTCTTGTTATCACGATTTTCTTTTTTTTTCCTCTCTGTTTGGCGGTGCGGTCGATTGTGCCGCGGCGGAAGCCGCGGTGCCGGGCTCCGACGCGAAGCGGCGCTCGTTGGGGTGTTGCGGAGCATAAAAAAATCGCAGCATCTCCACGAAGTGAATGATGATGAGTGGGCGAAGCACCGGGGGATCATTCGGGTAAACCACAGCTACGGACGAGAGATAAAGAGAGCGCGCGTCGGGAACGAGAGAGAAAATTACACAATCTTCCCGTAGGGGAACCCTGAGTAGTTTGCGAAGCAGCCATGGGGTCGACTCAAGGTAGTTTTATCAGCTGTATAAACTTGGACATGCAGTAGCACCAGCAACGCGCAGAACTGTTGTCGACGCCGTCGGCGTTTTGCCCGCGTTCGCACCGAACGCGTGCAAAGTGGAACCGGATCCGCCATCTAGTGAACACTTCATAAAACTACAGGTGGCTACATACTACTACTACTACAGAGGAGGGAACGACCCACACCCTAAGGAGCTTCGCCCCTAAAAAATACTGCTCCAATCAGGAAGACTGCTCCCTCCCTGATAGTGAGCCAAACAGGGAGGAAGCCTAGTCATAGGCCTAGTTACCACCAGCCCAGCGTGATACGTCATAGAGGCGAGGCCCCGCCCCTGCACGGATTTGTTGTGAAAACAGGCGCACCCATAGGTATGGGTGTTCTGTGCCGATAGCTCACGTGTGCCGTCGCCGTTGTGCGTAATAAAGCACCGCCACAGCTCCGCGAACCTTTACGCAAGCTGTTTACACCAACTCTGCGATTTTCCACGTGACGCACAACTAGTTCTAGTACACTCTAGCACAACGATGCGCCGTGTTATATTTCCAGGGGCTTTACCGTGAACATTTTAAAGGGCCCCTAAACCACCTCAGATATTTTTTGAACATTTCAAGTAAACACGCGCATCGAGTTCAGAATGCCGTCACGATCAACGATGCCAAACGCTGCAGCGCTACGCGCCGCGGCCGCGCCACTGACGGAGTGAGTACGTGTGAGTGGAGGTGAGTGCGAGTGCGAGTGAGTGCCAGTGAGTGTGAGTGCAGGTGAGTGCGAGTGCGAGTGAGTGCCAATGAGTGTGAGTGGAAGTGAGTGCGCGTGAGTGCCAGTGAGTGTGAGTGCGAGTGAGTGCCAGTGAGTGCCAGTGAGTGTGAGTACAGGTGAGTGCGAGTGAGTGCCAGTGAATGTGAGTGTAAATGAATGCGAGTGCGAGCGAGTACCAGTAAGTGTGAGTGCGAGTGAGTGCAGGTGAGTGCGAGTGAGTGCCAGTGAGTGTGAGTGCAGGTGAGTGCGAGTGAGTACCAGTGAGTGTGAGTGCAGCTAGGTGAGTGCGAGTGAGTGCCTGTGAACTGTGTGAGTGGAGATGAGTGCGAGTGCGAGTGAGCGTCTGTGAGTGTGAGTGGAGGTGAGTGCGAGTGCGAGTGAGCGCCAGTGAGTGTGAGTGGAAGTGAGTGCGAGTGCGAGTGAGTGCTGTGAGTGGAGGTGAGTGTGAACGTGAGTGAGTGCGGGGCCTCGAAAAAATTATGGTGAGTGAGTGTGAGTGAGTGTTCTCCCACACTGCTGACCTATGGCCGCCACAACCCCCCCCCCCCCCCAAAAAAAAAAAAAAAAAAAAAAAAACAATGCCGTCCTCCTCCCCTCGCCTTTCCGGTAACCCCAGCGGTCGTCACGACGTCAGCAGGAGGAATCTGGTGATGTCAGCTGCGGAAGCGATGTCCATTGGTCGAACAAGAACCTACAACTTCCGGTTTGTCTGCTAGCAGGTACGCGTATTTCTATTTGCGCCCCCGTACAGCGCTCGACCGCTGGCGCCACGCTGCGCCGCTCGCGCGTACCGCGTTTCTAGGTGGTTGCTTTCGCCGAGGGCGCTCGAACGCAATCATATGGTTTGCATGCTTGCAGGTCTTGCAAGTGTGGCTGTATGGCTAAGCACGCTTCGCATAACACGCGCCGGCACCGCAGTAACAGCGGGTAACCGAGAAGCGCCGAGTCCACGTTACCGGCACATTAACTCGCCGCACGCCGTTTGCCATTCGCGGGCCGCCATTCGACAGCGGTTTTGCTCGCGAGCGGCGAGATTTCCTTGCCGTACGTGGAGAGGATGAGACTGGGACTCATTTGTGCGGCAGCCTCACCGCCGCTGATCGTTCGACGGCGCCGATATCGTCGCTAGGCCTTTTCCGGTTCCCTTCAAAGCTAAAGCGAACGGCGCTTCGAAATAAATTACCGATGCTCACAAGCCGCAATATTTTCTTATCGTTGTAATCGCTCTTCGCAATAATTGTACACAAAGAAGATAAATACGCTGATATTAGTGGTGCCGTCGGCTGCGATGCGAGCACAGCCGAGCCGGTCGTCTCCCGTCGGTAGCCGTGCACTCAGCTGCAGCCGATGTTTTCGTTGCCGGTGGCGGAGGCGCGCAGCTTCGCCGTCGTCGATTGGCCCGTTGATCGTGCAGCGGGCGGGGCGCCGGCCGAACTGCCGTTTACTTTGGACACCTCTCGCGCGGCACACTGGAGGCCGGGGCATGGCTAGCGTGGACGTGCCTTAACCGGAAGTAGGCAGTGTTTTGAGAAGCGCGTTGGCGATGACGTTTGTCGCGTGACATTTCGAGCAGCACTCGGCGAGGAGGGGGACCGCCGACGAGGAGAGAAGCGAAGGAAAGAGCGAAACGAGCGAGGGCCGTTTTAAAGCGAAGCTTTGTACTTCTACCAGCCAAGGGTTCTGTCGTGTCCGTCGTTGAAATCAAAAAACGATCCCGACGGACCGCTAACAATTGCAGGTATAGCAGTATATAGCTTACTTGAATTCAGGCATTCAGCGTACAACTAAGCACTCGTTTTCGCAAGAAAAAGCACAAAAAAAAAGCTTCAAAGTGATGAGCCAACATGATGGATGATAAGGGCTGCGGGCAAACAACGGAAACAGGCTCGGCGCGGTCCGTAAAATTAGATTGCAGCTGTTGCAAAGCTTATGCAGCTGCTTGAAAGAGGGTTGACTTCATTCGAAACCCTTCCAGCCTAGTAACTGCTTTGGTTCATTTTCTAGACTACCCCACTATGGGTAGACCACGGAAAGTAAAGACGGCAGAAGAAGAGCGTGAATATAAGGCTCGGCGGAAAGAACAAAATCGTCTCGCTCAACAGCGTCGTAGGCAAAACCCAGCAGCTCATCGCACAAGATGCCGAACGTATGCGTCATGCCAGGCAGCAGGACCCAGCATATGCCGCTAGAGAAGTGGAACGTGTGCGTCAGGCCAGGCAGCAGGACCCAACATACGTCGTCAGAGACGCCGAACGCAAGAGGAGCGCCCGCCGCGAGGACGACGAGAGGCGCGAAGCGGAGAACGCTGCGAAACGGCGCAAGTACCACACTGATCATTTGGCCAAGTTCAAGGGAGCTAATTCTAAATTTAAGAAGAAATTTCTCGACGTAGAGTTTGGGCTCACTTGCTCCGTGTGCGATCGACTGTGGTTTCAACACGATCTAACGTCCATCGCAAACGTTAGGAATGCAGCGAAGAAGAAAAGTGTACTCGGCGTGTTATCAAGTAACTTCTCGGGAGCGGACGTTGCGAACTTTAAGTGTGTGGTGCCTGCAAAGACTCGTTACTCGAAGGTAAAGTGCCTCAACTCTCCAAGACTAACGGATACGTATATCCTCCGATCCCCGCACATCTGCCTCCGCTAAACATAGTAGAGGGAACGTCTGGTGGCACCTAGGATTCCGTTCATGTCAATCCGACGTCTCTCTCAGGGAGGCGGACAGTTTGGGATAAAGGGCCAAGTCGTCAACGTCCCCATTGACGTACAAAATATCAAGCGCGCCGCAGTCACCGTGAGGGTGGCGTAAAAAGCTTCGCTTTCCAACCACCTTCACAGGGCGGATTGGCGGGCAATTTTTTTCGATCATCAAACGCGTGTAACTCCGCTATTACGGTACCATTTCGAAAAATTCTCGCGGCTACGTGTTCGTTGTAGACTCGTGCACAACTGCAACACCACAACTAAATTTCGACCTCTGGGTGGTTTAGGGGCCCTTTAAGATCCAAATATATTTCAACTCCGTGTCACGTTTTCTCTCAGGACACCGGTAAAAACCCGCCTTGGTTGCTCAGTGGCTATTAGTGGCTATGGTGTTGGGCTGCTGAGCACGAGGTCGTGGGATCGAATCCCGGCCACGGCGGTCGCATTTCGATGGGGGCGAAATGCTAAAACACCCGTGTACTTACATTTAGGTGCACGTTAAAGAGCTCCAGGTGGTCCAAATTTCCGGAGTCCCCCACTAAGGCGTGCCTCAAAATCAGCTAGATCTTGGTTTTCGCACGTAAAACCTCATAATCTAATCGACACCGGTAATATGTGTATAATGGTTCTTTCTTTTATTCAGAACACTAGTAAATGCTTGCAGCCCCGCGTTTGATGCAAATTAATGCATCTGCCACATTCGGCTTTATAGTTAGCCACTTCCGTCACACGACCACTTTTGATCGCGATGAAGCCCGATCCGGGTCGAAATTCTCGACTGCGACTGGCTCCCTCGCACAGCTTGCGCAAAAGAGCCAATCACGACCGAGATATTCAATCCGGATCGGGCTTGATCGCTTTCAAAAGTGCGCCGTGTGACACCCGTATTGTTGTACGGTTGTCACGCGTCTATCACACGTCTAATACCGGTGCTTTTCTGTTTTTCCACTGACGGTCTAATACCGGTGTCCTGCCTAATGCCTTGGCTACAAATTCAGATTTGCAAAATATGCTTAAATTTGGACAATATTTCAAGTTTACACCTTACTATTGCTGATAAAAAGGTTTTTAGACGTTTTTTCTTGACCTGCCTTCATTTTTTTAGCGTTTTCTGAATACTGCGTTATTAGAGGGCGCAGACATCAGCCTGCGATCGAGATTCGCGGAACGCGATCGAATATAATCGTGTAGCAACACCCAATACGTATCAGCACCGATCGCGATCAGAATTGTACGTGTGACACCGGTATATGATCTTGTGCCTTACTAGGGTACAGCCACAAAAGTTGGCGAATGTCCGCCGTAAGCACAGGTGCCGGGCACTTGGGACACGTAGCATAGGCGGAAAGTTCTCATTTTTCCGGGGGGGGGGGGGGGGGGGGGAGGGGCGACCAGCTTTCCGAAACCTGCATATATATATATATATATATATATATATATATATATATATATATATATATATATATATATATATATACCCTCTGCTAGCAATTTTCTATCTCTAGCTTTATGGCGAAAGCAATTATATCGACACCGCGGGCAAATTGTCGCGGTTGTCGTCGCCGTGATGTTCCGCCTTAAATCCAAAAGCCATATACATGAGCGACCCATACCCTGTGGGTGCGGGAAAAAGCACGTAACAGTGAGCCGAAAAGGATGGCGGCTTGACGGGCATTATTTCCCACGCGCTCAATATTCGGGTTAGTTATAGGTCACGTAATGAAACGCGAATTGGAAGGAGAGAACGCGTCTTCTCCTCTAGCCCTGCCGTAACTGTGAATGACTGTGCGCGGCTGACGCTTATGGGGCCCGTGTGCCATATCTAATTGTTGCTAATCATTAGTGGGCGCAATGGTAAAGGGCGACCAGGGATGGCTGCTACTTCATGCGCGCTGTCTTTCTTGCCGGGCTGTCTTTCCGCGCCCCTAGTGTTGCAGAGTTAAGAAACAGAGTGTCATCGCAGATCACTCACAGAGGCCGTCAGTAGTGAACATAAAAATAGACAGATAATGATGATGAATCTAATTTTCAGAGCTGCGGTGAATCGCGCGGCTGTACGAACGTTCGCCTCCGCTGCCGACGTTCTTCACAATGCTTGCGTTGTGAAAGCGAGTGCTCGGGGTCATCCAGTGAGTTATTTACAGGTTTACATGGTCCGTCCTTACTATGTCCACTATGCTTACTATTTTAATTTTAGGTGAATGTTTACTACAATTTATATGGCCACTATAACTATACTCGTGTAAGGGCCACACTTTTCTGTCGCGATTTTGACGAGCCTTTCATGGGACCGGGCCATTTGACCTCCTTTTTCCAACTACGAGTATGAAATCCGCCGTAAACCTCCGCGATCGCCTCCTCGATCTCGACATCCAGTAGCGACGCGCGAAAGTATGCTGCGCGCGACAATTCGCTGTTGAGCCCGATCAGAATCAGCGCACGGAACGCGATTGCTTCTCGGTCGGATGTCTTTCAAGTTATGGGGGCGGCCCTTACACGGGTGCGATCCTTACACGGTTTCACACGGTAAGAATCTTCCTTCGTGTAATTGTCTTCTACTTCGCTATCACTAATACATGCTTCGCCTTCCCGGCCAAACTACACTCTTTTATTTTTTTAGTACTTTGAGTCCGAGTATAAGCGCTGCTGAGCATGACTTCTAGACTTATATTTATTCTGATTTTGAGTGAATCCGGCTTGGCATCATTTCGGTTACTGAGTGAATTCTATATACAAGGTGTTTCAGCGAACAGTTACCAAAATTTTTAAACGTGGCCTGAGGCAGATAGTACAATTCTAGTTCATGAGATCGTCTACTCGTAGAGGCGGGCATTACTGGCACAAAAATTGAAATGCATAATCGACTAATTAACAAAATTAACCAATTAAGTTTTTAGCTAATTACCTTATGGCCCATGTTGCAATTTACAAATTGTAGGCGTGGACTGCGGATCCACTTTGAACTAAATCTCAGGCTGACACAAGTATGGTATGGTATGATAAAACTTTATTACGGTCCCTCGGAACGCGCGTCGGCTCGTAGCGGGCCGCTCCCACGTCGGTACAGAAAGGCCCAGCCTCTCTGCTGCGTCGCGGGCATGATGAACACCAGTGTCGAGATATTAATTCTTTAACTTTGCGGAGAAATACATTGGCGTGCCAGTCACTTTCTCAATAAAACGTTGTTTTATGCATCAAAGCACAAAAGTATGAAAAGAACAAATTATAGGATTTTACGTGCCAAAACGACGATCTGATTATGAGGCACGCCGTAGTGGAGGACTATGGAATAATTTAGACCACCTGGGGTTCTTTAACGTGCACCTAAATCTAAGTATACGGGTGTTATAGTATTTAGCCCCATCGAAATGCAGCCGCCGTGGCCGTGATTTGATCCCGCGACCTCATGCTTAGCAGTCCAACACCATAGCCACTAACCACGGAGGGTGAGCGCAAAAGTAACTGGAACGCCAACGCTTTCTCCGCAATGTTCGGGAATTAATATCTCGAAACTGGTGCCATCCTGAGCATTAGTTCCTAGTGCATCCGCCTTGTGAATTCCATGGATAGAATTTATAAATTGCAACACGGGCCATAAGTTAATATGTTAAAAACCTAATTGGTGATTTTTTAAATTAGTCGATTATGCATTTCAATTTTTTGTGCAAGTATTGTCCACCTCTTCGAGTAGACCAGCTCATGAACTAGAATTGTGCTATCTGCCACAGGCAACCTTTAAACATTTTTTTGAGAGTGTTTGCTGAAGCACCCCGTATTTATGGCCTCTGCATGCATGAGGCAATGTTTCCATCCCTAATGCGTAAATGTTGTAAATAATTAGAAGAGCTTTTTTTAATTTTATTTTGTCGCCAGTCGTTAGCATTGCCTACTGGAAAGAGAATCAATATTGAGACACATATCACTCACGTGCTTTTCACACGCGCTTGATAGAAGACTCTTGCGAAGGGGTCACTGAAGTCTGTAGGTTTTTTTTTTTTTTCTTTTTTTTTTCGGGGTCAAAAAAGCACGCAAAGTAATTTGAAGTAAGGTGAACATACATCAACATATTCATTCTTAGGTATAGGCTATCCATTCAGTTGACTACCTCCTTCTCTTTAAAAAATATAATAAACTTTGTCCTTTGTATATATTTAAATATATTGTGTCTGTGCGAGTTCTCAGCGCAAAATTAAAAAAAAAAAATGTTAAAGCGAGGAAACACGGATGAGGTAGCCACCGCTGGTGCTTCTAATGCGCTTGTCCTCCTATTGTCAGGATTTGCCGAAATAAAGCGTAAGTATAAATTAAAAGTAGTGCACGCCCGCGCCAACAATAGTGCCGTAAGCTTTTAGCCATAACAAAAGTGAAAATGTGGAGGCAACGCAAGAGAATTCTCAAATTATGTGGGTAACAGAACTCCTGTAATGACATTTTAGGTGTGTGTGTGTGAGGGGGGGGGGGGGGGGCACGACCCCCAGAACCCCCCCGTAGTCGGCGCCTATGACACGTAGGGTTGTCACTTGCAGATTCCAGGCACAGGTGTCCCCGGGTGACAGCAGGTGTCCGGGCCACCCCTGTCCAAAACCTCAGAGGACAAACTTCCTCCATCCGGAGAACGGAGCACACACACGGGGTTGTAAGTGCACACGTTTCCCGTTAGGAGAATGGACTTCTGGCCTTGGAGGAGAGCTCGGGAGTCGGAAGGGAGCGATGCTGGTGGGTTATCAGGTACAAATGGCGAGTGACCCATTCTATTGGCCAGGTTGTTAAACGGATTTCCACTGTGTCCCAGAATCCAGTGCACCGTACTCGTTAAGTGGGACTTGTTTAGCCAATGTATTTGTGGCCAGATTTGTAATGTCCGACTTCTTGTAGTTAATTCAATGCACCAAGCGAGTCTGCATGGAAATTAAGTTCCGCAATCATGGTAATGTGCACACACACTAATCCACATCCAACATGACAAGTTTATAACTGGATAATTCACCAATACAGAGTTTCAATTGTGTAAACTGCACCTTAAAAAGGACAAACTTGGTGTATTAATGAGAATTCATCTGCCTCATTCCAGATACATGAATTATAGGTATTACATTGGCACCACATTGATTTGCCTAATCTCCATAGCTGTGGCTTCAGATGTTCATGTAGCGTTATTACAATATCTTTCTAAATTTCCAACCAATCCAAGATTTCTAAACAGACCAAGGCAATAAGTCTCTGTACATGTACATAATCATTATGACATGTGGCATTTATATTGTAATATTTTTATGAAAATGTTCATTTTTGATGTCACTAAGTCATTTGAAGCCATAAGAACAAAGTTTAGGCAAATCCGTGTAGTACTATCATTTCCATGCTGTCTAACCACCACACTTGCAGCTCCTGTGCACACTTAAAACCCCTATATATAAAAAGTAGCGCCATTCTCAGATCTTGCCGCCAACGCGCTCACCCCGGCGTTTCCTCCTTGCCGCCTCCTGTCGCCCCAGCCTCCTCCGCTCCCCCATTGGTGTATGTTTTGATTACGCACAATGCCTTTTTTGTTTTGGCGCTGAGCCGTGCTCCCTCAAGGGCTGCAGAAGATAGCGCCAACCTTTCCCTTTCCCTCAAGAACCACTTATCATCCCCCATTGGCCAATCTGTGTCACGTGGAAGCACGCGTTGCGCTTTTGTATTTTTTCTTTCCAGCGCGCTCCGACTGCCATTCTCGGGCCTGTGCGACGTAAGTGCTGTACGCACAAACGGATCAAACGTGTTAGGGACAAGAACTTCGTTGTGATGGCATGCTGGTGCGCCTTAAGTTGCCGCAACCGACAAGGCGCGGGCAAAAGGCGTGCGCAAACGCTTGCTGCACACACTTGATATTTGCGCCGTCTCGTGATCTTAAAATTAATGACTAAGCACGTGGAAGAAAACAATCCAATTTCCCCTTCTCAGCACGGATTCAGAAGTGGACTATCTACCGACACGCAACTCGTAGAGGCTTCACATGACTTTGGGTTAGCAATAAATAATCACAAATCGACGTAATTTTTTCAGACTTTTCTAAGGCCTTCGACTGTGTGTCTCACTCTAAACTGATCAGTAAACTCACAGAAAAACTTGGCAATGGTCGTATAATTGGCTGGATAAGCGACTACCTTTTAAATCGCTACCAGTTCGTGCAATACAACAAACATAACTCCGACATAGTCAAGGTCCTTTCGGGTGTCCCACAGGGATCTGTTCTGGCCCCTCTCTTGTTTTTGATATTTATAGATGATATTGTTGAAACAGTAAATGTTAAAATTAGATTATTCGCAGACGATTACATGCTTTACAGTGAAATTAAAGGCATTAACGACCAAATCGCCCTTAACAATTCCCTGCACAATGTAGCCCAGTGGTACCTAGACTGGCAGATGGTAGTTAATTCTGAAAAAAAAAAAAAAAAAAAAAACGGTCGCAATGAACATAAGCAAGAAAAAAAAAAGTAAACTATTATTTCCATATACTTTTGATGGTGTCACCCTTCGTACAGTGACTCAGTACAAATATCTGGGAGTTTTGGTTTCATCTGATCTTAGCTGGGCTGCGCATGTGCAACAGGCGACGAAAAAAAAGCAATGAATAAGTTGTTTTTCCTCAAACGAACACTATGTTATGCTACCACAGATACAAAGCGCTTATCGTACATCACTTTTGTTAGGCCGATGCTGGAATATGCGAATATAGTGTGGTTCCCCTACACAAAATCCAGCATTTCTATGCTGGAAGTCGTACAGCGCAAGGCAGCAAGATTTATCTTTAACAGCTACAAGCGAACAGATTACCCTACTGAGCTACTGCGCCGAGCAGAGTTGCCTACACTTTGTGACAGAGCCAAAATACATCATCTGAAATTCTTTTATCAATTGTTAAACGGTCACTTTAAAACCAATGTCACGGCCTCCGCTACTGCTAAAGAAAAAGTGAAAACACGCCCGAAACATGACCAAATTTTTAAAGAATATTTTTGTAAAAACAATACATTCCGTTTTTTCATTTTTTCCTCAAGTAATAAGGGAATGGAATGCGCTTGACCCACTTACTGTAGCCCCGACAACACTAGAAAGGTTTCTAGAAAGAATTGAGGATATTATCCCGGAGGTCCCAAGCTCCTAATACTAATCCATTTACATCCATTTGTAGGCTTTGCATTTAACGGTTCTTTTCTTCATCCGTTCCTGTGTTCTCATTTGAAAGCACTGTGTTCTAATGTTTGTATATTATATGTATATATATTACAAATGTTCCCTTGAAAATAAGAGACGGTTGCGCATGATTGTGAAATTTTTGCTTGAGCGAGTTGTTACCTATGCTTTTGTCATGTTTTGTTCCCAACAATCTTCGCTAGAAGATTGACAGTATTTTGAAACAAATAAATTTACAACATTCATTGAACCTCTAGTTATGTGGGCTGCATTATGTGTTTTCTGTTTTTTTAAACCATGGCAAATGCCATGCCTTAAAAAAAAAAAAAAAAAAAAAAAAAAAAAAAAAACACCCATAGCCACAATTAATATTCATGAGAATGCTGGAAGTGGGAGTTTCACATTTGGCTTTTGTGAAAATGTGGATATTGCTGTGCAAATAGCACTTGCTTGGAATAAATTGTCCAGAAAATCTTTTTATTCCACCATATACAGCTTACTTGAAAGATTACAAAAGAAGAAAAAAATGACAAATGTATTTGGTTATCACAGAGCAAGCAAGTCCAGGGCTTTCACATCACAGCTTCTTGCAAAGAAGATTTTTGCCACTTGGGATACACACCATATTACATTTTAATCTATAAAGCTTTACCACACCACCAAAACAGCATCATGAGCAGGTCACACTCTTGGTCAACTGCTTTTCTCGGCGATAGCCGAGTAAGTACTGTTAAGCACACAAGATCAGTGTTAGAACGCTTGTAGAGTAACAGCCACGCGGGGGGGGGGGGGGGGGGGGGGTAAGCGTAAAATAATTAATACGTTTTGACAAATTCACAGAACACAGCCCGAGTTATTTCCTGGTCCTCTCAACCAACATATAACATGAAAAATGAAATATTGCACAATGATGATACAGCCAAGGATCACAAGCTTGCAGTGGTGGAATAGGCATTTCACCTTTTGGCACAGGCAAAAAGCCGATCTGGCACAACAATAAGAAATTTTGGCTAAGGGTTGAACGTACATCTATACGGCATATGGTTTCAACATTAAAGGGGCCCTAAACCGCCCCTCGGGCTTGGTGAAATAACCTAGTCCGCGGGTAGCATAGGCTGTTGTAACTATCTCAGCCAAGTTCTGCTGTCGTACGCGGTCCGTAAAGCTCGCAAGCGGAATGCGAAGTCACCTTTCTCTCAAACGCTCTCGTTTCAACAGACCCCATGATCCTCGCTCTTTTCTGAGTGCTTTATTTCATAATAAAGCACACTCCAATACACGGCTGCTATTGGTCCCTGCGGTCGACTACACCGCGGCCGCCACGAGTCCAGTGGCTAAGCGCACTGCGGTTCGCTGCGGACAACCACGTTTGGCTTATGTTTAGCGCTTCGTAGGCACCAAAATAAAAAGTCCAATGAAATTCGAACTGCGTGCCATGGCGACGTTTCCGAGGCGGAGCGTTGTGGCCCGCCCCACTCCACCGTAGCAAGGCATTGAAGGACGAAGGGGAGCACAACGGAGGCCATGTTTGATTGCCAGTAACTCCGCTTCTGCTCAACGCATTGAAGTACTTTTTGCGGCAAAGTGATTCTGAAATAGCATATTTTCACTTCAAATGTATTTCTCCACTTCGATAGAAAGTGGTTCAAGGCCCCTTTAATTGAAAGTCATTTTTAAAAGTGATTTTTAGCACAAGTTGAAAAAAAAAAGGGTGGGCAGGACAGAACCCTCTGTCCTGCCCATCCTTTCATGAACTAACAATAAAGCTCTTTAAAATGCCATAAAAACAAGCCCAAACAGCCCAGTTGGTGAAATAATCCATAAATATCAATAAATATAGCGGAACCGACTGTGTATATAACAGCATTAGACCGCTTCTACTAATTTGCCTTGCAACAGACATTTGTGCATTCACCGTGCTGCACGCAAGAAAAAAGAATTGCAGAACAAGGGCATGCGAGGAAGACCATGCCCTATGAATAGGACATGCCCGAGTAAACCAAAGTTGCAGTGAAGACATTCAGAGGGTTCTTTACTTCTAAGAAGGTCCCCATTAATAGAAATAATACTCTTACTACTCAAACACTGCCATATAATTTGCTAAAGTGGCATCGTCAATAAGTAGTATATGCTTAACATCGCGCAATCACATTATCCGAGGCTTCTTTTAATCCAAAAGCCTCTTTGAGCAAGCTCCGCTAGTTTGAGGAATATAGAACTTCAGCACAAATGGCACAAATAATAAGATCACAGAGTGGCAGTACATTTCAACTTCCGACAATGAGAGTGCAAGGACCGATGTACAGGAACATGCACAGCTGTTCCAAGCACTGGGCTTGTCTCCTGTTGTGACTGACAGCTTTTAGGCTTGTTTCAGGCACGAAAACTCGAGGCGATTTGAGCGACCTGCATAGATGCAAAAATTAAGGAACAAACATTATTCACAAACATTACACTGAACTGCTCATTCATTGCAGCATAGACATACAGGGAAAAGAAACTACGGTATTTACTTGCATAATACTCATACTTTTTTCGCAGTAAATTGATGCAAAGTTCATGGGCGTGATAATTGCACGGGGAAAATTTACTGCGAGAACGTACAAACTGCTAAGGAAACACACACGCACGCACGCACAAGAAGCGGCTCCAGATCGCGGTTCTCGTGCCAGCCACTACAAGCTCATAGAAGTACTTCCAACAGGACTTACCTTAGCAATAAAACCACAGGTTCAACACAAAGCAAGATTTATTTGCAGATACTAATCCTGGAGTCACTAAGCAAATAAATAAAGCCTTGACTCAGAGTCAAGACTGACTTTGCTGATAGCAGCCTCAACACTATCAGCTTCAACATTGTCTGCATCGCCACTGTCGTGCACCAGGTCGTCTTCCATTTCGTTTAAAGCGTTTGAAATCCAAGTCTTTTTAATGGCGGAATATTTTTTAATTGCGGAAACCTCGTCACTTGTGGCTTGGCTTGGATTGGACTAGGGCTGCATGCATTGACAGTGTACATGATGCTTAAGAGATAGTGCTCGGCTGTCATACGTTATCATAATCAGTGGCCAGAAGAAGCAGACTACATCTGCTTCTGCAATTTTTGGGGATGCGATGATTATTTGCAGAAAAAAAAAATGCTTTTTTTTTTGATGGGCAATGTGGGGGTGCGATAACTATGCGAGTCCGAGAATTACACGAGGAAATACAGTATACCAATATAAGACAAAGCTCATTACCAGCAACATGTCATGTACGTCAAATTATAGCATGAAATAAAAATCAACATTCAACAAAGTCGAATGCCATACATATCTGCCTTGTGCGTTACTTTAACTGATATTTAGTTAACTATAAATGTTGCAAATTTACGTAACAAAATCACAAGATCGTGGATATGCCCCAAACAATAGGCAAGTGGCAAGCAAAAGCAGCATTGCTCTATGAACAAAGCTTTCTACAACTTATTCTACAGACAAAGCTGTGTTTTGTCTGCTACTTTCAATCTATAGCTTTGTGCACTGCAACTTTAATGTGTCATCAACTACCCTAGACCTACACCTATGCCATAAATAAGTGTCTCCGACTATCTTATCTCATTTCTTGTCTGTTCCATAACTCAGAAGATAAGAAGTGGAAGTATTGCAGCTGCTTTGCACATTCAGGGAGCTAAGTTGTATGCTTGTAGTAAGAGAAAGGAGAGAGCATTCACCAACAGCATTGCTAGGGGGCTGTTGAGAACACAAGAGGAAGAAGCACGCCATCACTGTGTGCAAGGGCCCGTGGACACTGGGTTCTATAAAGTAGTGGCACCGAGCAATCATGACTGATAAACGTGCAGTCACTTTGTTCTTTACATGATGGTACCATGAAACCCGGGAAGGAGACTACCATCAACACAACCACTCACGGACCGGCTAAGCCGTCAGCGTGGCATCATTCTTTTTTTAAGTGCTGCAACCTGAGTCATTTCCAAAGCTACCAAAGCCATGCAAGAAACAGAACTAACGCCTAGCAACGTGTAAGTCCTTTTAAGCGAGACGACGGTTGCCTCGCTGAAGTTAACGCCAAAATTGAAGAGCTCATAAGCGACGATGGCAGATACAAATCCAAATTCACCAGAACCCTAAAGTACTACAAAAAGATTCATCACGCCATCAGCTGGGTTCGTTTCTGTATTAATTCCTGCACCATCATTGGATCACTACAGACTGCCACCAGAGAGGGCAGCAGGCAGTTCAACCAGTGAGCATGCAAATGTAAGCGCAGACGCAATAGCACCAACGCAGCGGGCACAACTACCAAAGCTTCAGACTGAGGCGAGGGTACAGCATCAGCCAATCCTAAACGACAAGGTGATCGCCCACACAGACTACCAGATGACGTCTAGAACAGAGGACAAGTTCGAGCTGCCAGTTACTCAAACCGCCCACGTACATTTACAATATTCCGCGAGGCCAAACCAGTCACAGTGCAACATGCGTGGAACAGACGTCAAGGACAAGCTGCAGGGTACAAACCGACCTGAACGATCTGTACACTCCTCCCAGCTGGTGCTACATAGTCCACACGGTGCACAAGATTGACTATACCATCACAGAGCAACAACCGGACGCAGAGCAACATCCGAAAGTATCGTCGCCACTCATGCTCCTCTCACCACCGCCACTGCAGTGAGGAGAGCGAACATGACCAGCGAAGGTGTGCTCGGAACCGCAGCCTCAAGCAAGGATTATCGGCCCACACAGCAATAAGTCTTGCGCTGCTGCAGCAATTTTTTCACAAAGTGCGGATGTGGTGTGTGGTGCTTTTGATCCAAACTGTAATGTAAAAATCCATCCAAGTATGGATTTTGGCCGGATTTGTTTTGGCCACATGTGGAACTTTAAAATGCCATTCACAGAAACCCCTGGGCTACAAGAAAATAGATAAGAATTGCAGGCTTGGCTTTTCTTCCAAATGTCAAGCTTTGTATAGACTGTTTCTGCAGCCATACCTACCTGCAACTGAAAAACAAAAAAGACTGACAATAACGGAGAACAATAAGCAAGAAATGAACTACCAATACTATTGCAACAATGAAAGCTGTTCACAATAAATCAGTCACAAAAAAAAATTCGCAAAATTTTAGTGCTGTTCTGAAAAGGGTTAAACCAGTGCAGGTGCAAGAGTGGAAAGCTAGACAACCCAACAGAAGCTCCTGCTTCCTGTCTGATGCTGTCATTAAAAATTATGTAGCCGAGTCTGCAAACGCACACATTTTGCATTGTTTGATTTGGGAAGTGTGAGAAGCACTGGAGGCCAGTTTCTATAATACCTCCTGTTGAGGGTTTCCAACGTACCGATTACTGCCAAATTTCGCCAAGCGTAAATTTGCAGTCTCGATTTCACATGGTGCATGGCAAGCAATGTCATGCACCATATTCATTTCAACTCATGTTTAATAACGGGTTGAATAACCTGTACATCGAGCTGAAGGATTGCCTATATCCAAGTAAGGAAAGACTGAAGGCAGTGCACAACACTCGTGCAGTAGCTGACTTAACTTCTTTTATGACTACCAGAAAAAAAGACAACTGTAGACCCATCCATTACCAGGGGTGACCAATGACTAATTTATAGTATCGTGAAGTATTGTCAAGCACTATGATGAGAGTTTCTCAATGCACAGGTTTACTGTCCAAGCAAATGCACTCGCAGCAATTATGCCAATTTGTTCTTTTGGTTATTTTTGCGCTTGAACTTGTATTTGAGAAATGTGTACAACGTTAAAAAGTAAACATCGAAAATGAACTGCATGAAGTCAGAAGGGGAAATGAGAAAGCTTGTAGCTGCCGTAACCACAGCAGGCACTTGCCATCAAGGGTCAGCACCGCTTGTAAGCACTGGCACAGCTTGGATGCACTGTATGGTTTGGTCAAGCTGCAATCAGACAAAAACTACTATCAGAAAACCTGCATATTCTTTGCACACGATGCATTGCAAACTGGCCCTTTTTTTATTGAATTCCACTGAGATCAAGCAAACTTTTTACATATCGATTTTTGTGCTCTAATTTATGCAAGAAAGTTCAAATTTTCATTAACATCCATTTCTGTTTGCATCACAATGCCTTTGGTGTTCATGTAAAACCTCGTTAATTCGGATTTCATGGGACCTAGAAAATGTCTGAATTAACCAAATATAGAATTATCGAGGGTATATATCAAGAAAACAATAAACAAATGCTCATACGCCAACATGCCTTCATTTGCTGAATGAATTGGCCAGTCCTGTTTATATTTGCACAAAGGCAGTGCAGAAGCTGCAATTCTTGTCCTCTGAAGACTGATTATTGCTCGCAGCAGCGAAGGCCTCACGACTTTTCTCACAGCACAGCCACGGCACGCGTCCTCTTCTGAGACACGCTTTTCACTACTGCACGCACATTGATTATTTTTTCGCCAGTAAGCTAGTTGCCAACAGATTGTCCGTCCATCGCGATGTAGCCAGTGCTCTTCATCCTCGACACCTTTGCACCGAGTAAAAGCGAAACTACTGTTTGTCGCAACCACTGTGTAGGAAACCGCGGTGGCCAATGCGATCATCTGTGGCGACTACAGTGACGAAGGCACGCGGCCAACGCAGTGTTATGCGCGGCCGTAAATGCAAGAATAAAGGTTTTAAAGGCACAAATAGGCATGGAGCTATCCGGCATTGCTGTCATCCACGTACGATTTTTGCTGATGACTATGTCGATGCGGACTCTGCCACTTTGTTTCGGTTGAACGCCGCTGTTGTTCTTTTGCATAGCATATTTGCGGCGTTCTGCGCTCGTTCAACTCAAGAGATGTGTATGAATAAACGCGAGTGATTGCATTAAATAATGCATAAGCCTGCGAGGACCAGAGGACGAGTTAAACTTATCCGATGTTCCAAATTAACCAGGTTTTACTGTAGCTATTTTTCCTGTGCTGAAAAGAGCCCACAAGAAAGTGCAACAGCTGCCTTCCATGCAGTGGACAGAGCTAGCACGCTCTCAAATGCAGTGTGAATGAACTCAACTTTGTGTGGTCCAGAAGCCTCATCAAACAAACAAACCATCCCTCAGGATGGCTCCTAGAACAATGCCAGCCAACACTATACCGTGTGATCTATTGTATGAAAATTGGATTTTAATACAAATAGCATTTAACTAATGTATGGTGGGGAAGAACACCAGGTGGGCAAGTAGCGTTTGCAGTCCGTTTGCTAATTAACTTATTTTCAGTTACTGGTATTAAGGCCTATGTTCCAATGGCAGTATTGTAGCGGCGGGGTGCCGTAGAGGGTATAGAAATTTATTAGATTTTAAAAACGTTCCCATTCTTTAGATACAGTAGAACCCCGCTGATATGTTTTTCATGGGACCGTTAAAAAAACAACATAAGAACCAGGAAACGCAAGAGCCGAGAAACAGGAAAAATTGAGAAATGAGAGTAGTGTTGAACTGCATACAATATTATTTTAATTCTTGAGTGTGAAAAAAGTCAAAGCCGAAGCATCGATTACGATAGCAAATTAGCCGAGAGCCATACAAAGTAAGGATAGTAGTTTTATCGTCCGTATAAACTTGTAAACATTCGCTTATTAACTATATTAACAAACATGGTGTCAGCGCCTACAGGCAAACATGAAGACATCACACTCGATGAACGCGGACACGCGCTGTCAAACGCTGGCGTGAGGAAGCGCCGCTGCAGCAGCGAGCGAAGTGACCTTCGTGCTGTTGTCTATCACTTCAATGCAAACTGAGCGCCGAGAACACACAGCGCGCACAAAGCTACGAGCCGCCGACGCACCTACACTGCCTAGACTCTGCCCCCAACGCAGATCGCCTTCAAGATACGGCCCGCGTGACCGCGCGCCGCCACGCAGTACGCAGTTGACACCAGAGTACAACGCCGCCCGCTATCCCTCCCTCTCTTGCTGGTGCCTCGAGCGCAACGGAAGAAGGCGCGCTTCCTCCCCGATTTTCTTTCTTGCACGCGTGAGATTTAGACGCAGACGCTGGCTCCCCTCGCACACTTTCACTCGCACATACAGCAGTGTAATCCAAAAGGATTTGTGGGACATACTGGGCACTCTAGATGTGGAAGATGGAGTAAGCAATCTTTTGAAAGATGTCTATAAAAGTAACAAGGTGCTTATAAAATGGGAAAACAAGGTATCTGAGCCTATAGAGATACAGCAGGGGCTTAGGCAGGGGTGCCCTCTGTCACCTTTGTTGTTCATGCTGTATTTACAAGGATTAGTGAAAAAATTAGAGAGGAGCGGACTTGGCTTCAACCTTTCCTATTTCAAGCAAGGAGAATGGATTAAACAGTCATTACCAGGACTGATGTATGCGGATGACATTGTACTTATGGCTGACAGCAAGGAAGACTTGCAGAGATTAATGGACATCTGTGGTAAAGAGGGAGATAGCTTAGGTTTGAAGTTTAGTAAAGCAAAATCGGCAGTCATGAATTTAAATGATAATCAGGGCAGCGAGCATAGGATACAGGAGGTTACGCTGGAGGTGGTGGATAAGTATAAATATCTTGAAGTGTGGACAAACAATGGGGCTGAGTATCTAATGGAACATGAAAAATATGTAACGACTAAAGGTAGCAGGAATGCAGCTGTGATGAAAAATAGGGCACTGTGGAATTACAATAGGTACGAAGTGGTGAGAGGGATTTGGAAAGGGGTGATGGTCTCTAGTTTGACTTCAACTATCGATAGTACTATCAATAGTTGAGTCATTATCGAACTATCGATGATAAAAAAAAAAAAAAAAACGATCGAAAGCGCTATTGATAGTAATTTCGATAGTACTATCAATAGTATAAAAGCAACCGCGCGAACTCATTGCAGCATCAACTTGGTTCCCCGAGTGTCTGGTTGGTGGTGGGGGTAACTATGACAGTACTCTTTGTTGTCGCAGTCTACACGTCACCGAGTTTTGCAGATGTACCCTACATACAGTTGCTGGATAAAGTGTTAGTGTCGCAAATGTCCCAGTTGAGCCATCTAGACAGCAGGCAGTTCCAAACGAAGCTGCGGCAAGAAGCCGAATTCTGCGGTTCCTTGAGAGACAGCAACAGGAGCCCTCAACCGCAACCTCGAACACTGAGCTAATGGTTCGCCCTGGAGTTACATTTACAGGAAAGGATTTACACTTAACCATTCTGGAAGTCTTGGCAATGCTTCACACTGCGCTCTCTGAAGTGGCTAGGAAGTACTTGTGCATTCCAGCAAAGTCAGTACCTGCAGAACGCGTATTCTTAGTGGCTGGACAGATAATTTCAGATAGGAGGAGCAGGCTGAAGTGCCAGAAAGTTGGCATGCTTGTGTTCCTTCACCAGAATGCTTGACTGACAAATGATAATTAAGTTAAACTGTTCAGCTGTGGCGGAAAGGAAGCCGTTACATGTGGCGGAACTGCGCTGCTTCGAATTTATATTGGATTTTGTGATTTAAAAATAAAAATATCAGAACTACGTTTCTTGGTAAGGTGCAACTGGTAACTATCGATTGCACTGTCGATAGTACTATCGAAGTCTTTTAAAACTATCGATAGTCGATTTACCGATAGTTTTGCATCACTACTTTGAAGCCAGCTTGCTTGATGTGCCTGCACAACAGTGCTTATCGTCTTGCTCAAGGTCGTAACCACATGGATGCGACAGTAACAGCATTCTAAATAAGGAGAAGACAGCGCAAACTAGTTTCTAGCGAGCAAGTGAGCCATAACAGAAAAAGGGGGAAAAAATAAGCAGGGAGCGCGGTGTGTGGTTCTGCCAGTGTGATCGTTTGTTGCTGCCGGGTGAAAAACAAGTGCAAGTGCCACAGCGCTGCATGCGGGGGTCTAGGTGCTGATAAGAGGCTCGAACAGTCACAGACGCACTTTGAGAAAGTTGCATGGAGAAAGTTCCTTCCTTTCTCCATAGGTGAAAATCCCGTGCCATTTCCGTCCCTCACTTACGAAACAAATAGGCAGTGTCTCAAACATGGCGACCATGACTTATATCTGGCTTACGCAATCCCTTCCGGTGCATGCCACCAGCAAACGCATAGACTTCAAACTCGGTTAACCAGAGGGAGCTGTTGCTGGCCGGGGATTTGGACACCGCAATGGGAAAATGGCTGCACTATCTCCAACATGACCAAGGTCAGCGCAGTGTGAAGTGCTGAGGAGTACTTGGCTCCAAGTGAAAAACATTTTTTTAAGCTTTTCGGAAAAACTTGTTTATTTAACTTTTTTTTTCTTATCTTGTATTTTTGAAAGACCACAATTTTTTGCAGGAAAGTTGCAAAGGCAACATTCTATATTTGACACTCAAGTTTGTGTGTGAAATAGAAAACACGCATCAAAGTTACAAAACATTTCTCATTTAGGCGGTATGTTGAATTTAAGGGGGGACCTGGGTCCCGGATAAAAACAGTTTTGTGATTGATTCTAGACATATGAAATTCTCACAAAATATTCAATCATCTGTGCTGATTACAAATATGCAATTAGTTTTTTTTCGAAGTTAACCCCTTAAGTGCTTTGGACGAGCTCTGCTCGTCCTGCCCAAACTGTCCCCAAACTGCTTTGGACGAGCAGAGCTCGTCCTAGCGGAATAGGTACACCCCTCTACCGTTCAGGACGAGAAGCGCTCGTCTACGGCTTAAATTACGTGTAATCCGCCAGATGGCAGCATTTACTCGATGATATAGTTTTGTTCTGCGGTAGGAGCGCGGTTTTTGTATGAAAAGATGGCGTGCGGTGGCGGCGACCCATGCATAGCTGGTCCGTCAATGCGAAAAAGAAGCTTTTCATTTTTGTCATCTTCTTCGAGTGATGATGATTCGGATACAGATGTTTATCTTGTGTCCGGAAGTGATGACAGCGATGATGGTGAATTGAGCAGCTCCTCCGGTGATGATGAAGACAGCTCGGAAGCGAACATCGTGAGTGCTCGCCAGTGGATCCTGCTTGATGTGGACAATCCTCTTGTGAAGCCTCCTCGCTTTCTCTTCTTGGCTATCCCAGGCAAGACTTTCAACTTGTCATCGTCAGATGACCTTATGGAATATATTCAGCAGTTTCTACCGCCTCGCCCTAATTGAGGCGATCCTGACTAGGTACCTTGATCCTTCAAAAAAGACAAAGCGCGGCCGACCGTCTGATGTGCTTGACGCTGTGCGTCTCAAGGAACGGCACTTTGCTTCTTACATCCCGCCAAGCGAAACCAAAGCAGCGCCAACAAGAAAATGCTTCATTTGCTGTCGGAAGCGAGGAGAAAACGGGAAGAAGTTGAGAAAAGAAACTCGCTTTTGGTGCAGGAGCTGCAACAAGCCGCTTTGCCTTATTCCATGTTTCGAAATTTTCCACACAGTCCCGAAGCTTCCCGAGTGAAATAGCCCAAGGGTACTTAGCCTACACAAGGGAACAAAGATGTGACGTCTGCAACTGTTTTTTATAAGGTTTTTATTTATATTAGCAGCAGGTAGCTGGTCTCCTATGTATTGTTCCGAAATAAACTTTATTGTGTTGATTTGACTAAGTATGTGGTGCAAATATTTTTTCAACATAGGCTAGCTGCTTTTTAGCACAATCAGATTCGAAATCAGCAATAAAAAAAATAGGCACTTTTGGTTCGGAAATTGTCAAAAAAATAGAGTACTTAAGGGGTCAATAAAAAAAATGCAATTATGCTTGTGTTATAAATTTGGGACGTGACTTGCACAAGTATACATCACCAAGAGAGATAAAACTAAGCAGGTTCAAATGTTCAAAGAGTGCAAGTTTGCATTTAATGTTTATGCTGCTGCTGGACTTTGTAGCGGGCCAGAGCCTTGCCGTGCCACAGTTCGTGGCTTTTTTTCCGTCATCTCCATATTTCTCGTGGAGAAATAAAAGATCCTTTTGACTGATTGATTGATTGATCTGTATTTTAGCTGTAGTTGATGAAATTATGAAGTTGCAAATTTGCAAATGTAATTCTTAATGGCGATTTTTTACATTTCAAAATGTTGCAGTGTCCTAAAACACTGTATTACAGCTTATGTGCACTCTCCAATTTCCTAGCACTCAGGCAAAACAGAAATCAAGAGGATTGAATGAGTAGCAGGGACACAGTGCTGCGGCCAAAAGATTAGACTTGGAAAAATCATTTTTTTGATAAAGAAGCAAAAAAAATTAAGAGTGCCAAAATGACATTTTATGCTACAAAACTAAGTAGTTTTCTTCTGAAGCCGCATTAAAGGCTCGTTTTGTAAGGAACGCAAGCTGCAAAAATGCTCTTTCAAACAAAACCGAGATGGCCTGGCTATCATTATGATAGATGGTTTTGGAATGGCAAAAGACACAAAATAGGTAATTTTAGCACTTTCGTGGGCTAAAATGAGCATTTCATAGGACAAATAGTGTTCTCTTCCTCTATGACATGTCACTCGAGAGCTGATTTTTTGCCAGCAGATGCACCCTGACATGGGGATTAGAAAAATAGCAGAAATGAAAAATAAAATTTTTAGTGAGTTTTGTCTCCAAGAACCATGTTTAATATTGTTTTTATTTTGTAGACAGCCTAAAAAATGCATGAAACTTGTTTACATTTAAAGGGTCCCTCAAATGGTTCGGACAAATTTTGTAGACGCGTAGGGTACAGCTACAGTAAAACATTCGCACCACAATTTTTGTGAAGCGTCTCATATTAAGAGAGCTAGGGACGATTACAAATTACCCTCCTTCATAGCCATGCTTTTTCTCAACTTGCTCGCCGAGCGATCGGGGCTAAGCTCTGCCTTCACTGGCTCTGCATCACGATGTAATGTCGTGTCGTCTACTTCCGGTTGTCTTGGAGCCAGCGTGCGAAGCCTGTCCAACCTCTCCGCCAGCTGCCTGGCAGTCGATCTCAAGCTCAGCTCCGAAGCAGCGTGCGTTGCGAGCATTCTATCGCAGCGCCGAGTGTGACCGGTATTCCGGTAACCGCAGGCCAGCTGGGCGTTTTGACGAATGGGTGGAGGCGTAAACTAAAGGCCCTCCATACTACTATTGCTCTGATGAAGGAGCTTTAGCGCAGACCTACCTGATCGGTCTGCATGGTCCAGCCACCTGGTGGCGCAGAGCTTAACCAGGCAAACAAATAGCTAATATTGTTGTAACCAAGTGTAAAACATTCTGAACATTTAAAAAGACGTGTTCAAGTTTACACCCCTGCCAAAAATTTACACCAGCAACAAAGTAGAATACACTTGATTACTGCTATATTAGTTCTGTGTTTGGTTGAGCTCTGTGCCAACAGGTAGCTGCACCGTCCAGGTCGTTCACGGTTGTGCCTCCGCTCATCCCATAAAACACCCAGGCGCAGTCAGCTTGTGCTTGATTTTACCCGAATACCGGACACACGAAACACTATTGTGGTAAATAGTAATCTTTCAGAATAAAGTGACGGCCGCAAACGCGTAGATGCTGGTGCTAATCGGATACCGACAACCAGCTCTGCAGCCACTTTGCTCGCATGTATGCCTTGTAGAGGGACACTATGTTGCAGCTTGACATGTCGCATATAGCTACGTTTGCAGCCCACAACGCAAGCGTGAACCATGGTGCTCGCGAAAAGACGGATCGAGAGCAACACAGACCGCGCAGCCCGTGTCAACACTGAGCACGTTGTAGCACAAGCAGACGATACTTGCTGTGTGCCGGAAGTGCTTTCAAGATGTAGTGATAAGTTGTCCTTATGCATTCTCTTTCTGTTACTTTAGTTTTATAGAAACAAATTTACTAACACTTCAACTATTATGAATATTTGTGCACCATAATGTTGGAAAAATTATCCATGACGCGCCCTAAACAGCCAATCGGATAGCTCGCCCTGCTGATGTCATATGCTCAAATCGCGTCACCTGGTCAGGGGCAGCTAGAAGCTCAGCCGATTGGCGTGCTGCGATCGGCAGCGATGTGTATTTAAAACCTTGTAATAAATTACACGCTATACGCGGAACACTCAGATGCGTCAATGATAACGATCAGAAGGACCTACCCTAACGAATCAGTACGTTTGTACAAAATCATCAAAAGCATACCAAAACGAGCAGAAAAGGTTTTCGACACAACTTTTTTAGTTTGCACTGAATTCGACCATGAAGTCGGGAAAATATTGTAAGCGGTTGCAGGCTGCCTGCGACGACACCTTCAAATATTTAAAAAATATTTGTTTTTTGTTTTTGCATGCTGGGAACACTTCTTGGCAATAAAATTTTTGGTTCCGGGCAGTTTGAATATACCTACATAAAATATAAACAAACCTGACAAAAAAAAAAGAATAAAGCAGACATGCATGTTTGATCTCTTGTGGAATCACTGTGAAGTACGTAAGCAGGCCTGGCGAAATAAAAGCAAACAGTGTCCATGCAACTAAGGTAAAATAATACACAAATGTCCAGATTGGTAGATGGGATAAGTTGAGTGAAGGAAGGATGTGAATGAAAAACGCTGTTGTAAAAAACAGCGCACCGGTGGACAGAAAGAGAAGGACATGAATTTCTTCTGTCCTCTGTTCATTTTTTAAAGCAATACCAACTAACCAGTTCCCACACTTGGAAAAACTTAAGGCCACACACCAAGCAACAGCCACTCAAGGGCACCTTGATAGACTCACATTATGTCTGCACTCGTTCCATCTCCGTCAGTAGAAATTATCACATCGTCAACAGCAGCAAAACAGGCAGTGTTGTAGTAGACAAATTCTGCTGTTGTGGCTTTAGGAAGGCCCTTGATCAGGACCTCGGTTCCTCTTAAGGAGCTCATCTGTGCATTCTCAGGGACTGAAGCAACAGCCTCAGGGGCCGGCGGTGCAGCAGGGACCGGCGGTGCGGCAGGGGTTGCTTCCACCGCGCTTACATAAGCCAGGTCTGTACTAGACACTGATGATGAGGAGAAGGATTCATAAACAGAGTCCGGCTTGATCGACACTGTAATGGAGAGGAATGAAACAAGCCCGAGTTTACATTTGCACACTTATGAGCTCTGGTAAGGCACTGACATCTTCAACTAGTCATCTCAAAGTGCTCCAGCAATGATACAAAGTCATGAAATGCTGTATTTAAGGTGCACTTCCAGGAATTTTTAATGCTGATAACCTGGTTTCAATTTACATATTGTAGCCCACTTAGTCTCATAACTTGCTCGCTGCCTTACCTTGTAGGGTTGCTATAAAATTCAGAAATTGTTATTCGAACACGTTATAAATAATAGTGGTCACCATGGATGAACTTTAACAGCTGCTTCTGCACCTGTTAAGGCAGTATATTATGGTCAACTTGACAGTGCACTTTTGGGCTTTGCGCAAGCGAGTTTTACTCTAAAGAATGTTAGAAGCATTGCAAAACTCCAGTCAGCAGCTTTAATGGCAAATGCTTGTTGCAGAGAGTACAGCCATACCTGCGCAACAGCAAGTTGTGTCCACCCATTATTTCACTGTTTTTCTAACCTGAATTGTACATGTGTCCAACAATTAATTCTGGAGTTTTTACATGCCCAACCCACGATCGGATTATGAGGCACACTGTAGTGGGAGCACAATGATGAAATACTTGAAGTACCCAGTCAGCACACTTAACTTGCATCCGTTTTGGACACAATTAAAGAAGCTGACACAGTGGGCTTTCTTGCCAGTGTTTTCTAACCAGTATCAAAGGAGCATACTGAAACAGGACTTCAGTGGGTCCTGCAGACATGCCCACTGTACAAAGCAGATGCTGAATGATGACTAGCCTGAATGGACAGTGCTCAGTGATTAAAACGCGATACCTGAAGTGCGCGGCTGCCGGCACATTTAGCGCAACCAGTGATCGCCGAGGACACTGGGCTGACGCAGTTTTGTATCACATGAAAGCGAGAGCTTTTGTGATGCCTTGCGACTGCATTTGGCCCCTCGGCAATCACCCAGTGCACACCGGTGGCACAAAATGCGCCAGCTGCCATGCAGCCCGAGCATCGAATTTCAATCGAGGAGCACTGTACATCTAATGTTCTGTCTGCCAGAGTGTCAAAGTGAAACTTTTTTAGTTTTGGTTCATTGAAAACGATTCGGTTCCACACACACAAAAAAAAAATCATACCAGGTCATGTTCGCTTGCATACCAAACAATAATTACAAGAAAACAGCATAACCCTATTTTGCACAAAACTCGACTGTGCCTGAGCTGACAGAAGCTAACTGGTACGTGCGTTTTTCTTCAGGCCGCCACACGATACAAAAGTTATACATATCAATGCAAATTTTAGAATCTATATACAATTTATTGTTAGTAAAACATGTTAATAAGTGCTGAACAAAAATGCAATGAAAAGTGATTAGAGGTGAGTGCACATATATTGATGCAATTACATTTAAGGATTCTATACCCCTTGCATACCCCTTGTGGAGAAATCACAAAGAATGCGCAGAATTCAAGTGGCACATACCCAATGAGCCAAGAAAGGGTAGTCCAAAAAAAAAAAAAGAATTTTAAGAAAATAAAAAAGCCATTGCCAATTATTGAGAGGTCTGTGCATTTGAGTAGACTTATTTACAGGTTTTACGTTATTGTTTCATTAAACAAAACCGAGGTGCGATCGTAAGTACTTTATTGGCAAAAATTCTGTAATAAGCTGGAGCAAGTTGTTGCACATAACCAGCTGCCCAGGAATGCTGTGGGCAAAAAGTGGAAATTAAAGAAAATCAACGAAGTCATTCAAGAAGTCTACGGACTGGTGCTGTCGAGCAAGTGGTTCCTGCCATGCAGCATTCATCCGTGCGCAGCTACGCTCGTGCCTGCATGTGCCACCCTGCTGCGCCTTCTCCTGTGCCCAATTGCACCTGCGCTACGTGGCTACCGGAAGATTTTCATCGCCTTCCCTATCGTCGCCCCTTGTGTGGCCTTTAGCGCTCTGCTGCTCGCACATGCTGCACTTCTGCTCTTGGACACCACTATGCCTGCGCTAGCTGCATCAGAGGTTATATAAGGGAGCTGCCAACGCACCCGGACACTTTTTGAGCAGCGGTCTTAGGAACTGGACGTCTACTAAGAATCTGTTCTCTCCGCTACAGGTTGATCCTTGTACTATTATCTTCGTTCATGTTACGTACTCACCTACGGCTGCTGCTCATCAGTGTTGTCTTGTGGTTTTGCTTGCATTGCAATATGCCTACTAATTCTGAACTTGCTAAGAAAATTGAGCACCTTGAGTCCCTGCTTCATGCTAAATTGGATAACCTTGCTGATGATCTTGTGTCTAAAATTTCCACAAAGCTAGAAGATCAGGGTCTTGGTAACCTTCGTTCACTTGTGGACAGTGTGCGTTACATGAGTGACCAGTATGATTCAGTGCGCACGTCGGTCGATGAACTGGTCAATTCAAACAAAGCACTGAGGGCCGAAAATCAACAGCTCGCCAAGAGGATTGCAAATATGGAGCAATACAGCAGACTGAATAATGTCGAAATCAAAGGTGTTCTTTGTACACAAGGCGAGGATTGCGCAGTTATTTTGAAAACCATTGGAGAAGTAATTGAATGCCCTGTTTCATCGACAGACATCGACGCAGTTCACCGTGTGGTCAGCAAAACAGCTGAAGAAAGCATTATCGTGCGCTTTTGTTCATGCGAAAAGAAAAATGAATTCCTTCGCAAAGCACGTAAAGCGCGTCTGCATACGCCCCAGATCGGGATGTCTGGCAGTAATGATAGTTCTATTTTTGTCAACGAACATCTTGCTACTACCAACGACCAATAAGAAACTGTTTAGCAAAGCGCCTGCTCTAAAAAAAGAAAAGAAATGGCGGTTCCCCTGGACTGAGAATTGTCGTATCAAGGTGAGCAAGTCTGATGACAACAGGGTCTTTTGGATAAATGCGGAATCTGATCTTCGCGTATTCACTTGGCACTGATGTCTTCAGTTTATATTTCCTATTTCATAATCTTTGTTTCATATCATCATGGCATTGCTTTCATCTGAGGAAATGAAATGGTTGCTAGCTAATTCTGCCTGTTCATTACTACACATCAATGCACGTAGCTTGTGCAAAAACCATGACAGCATTACTGCATTTACTGAATCGCTATGTCATTCCTTTTCATTTTTGTGTGTTACTGAAATGTGGCTAGGCTCTTGTGACAGCAATGTGTATGGTTTTCGCTCATACAGTTCAGAATATTGTCACCATGAGTCTGGCCACTATGGCGGCTCAGCTATATTTATATCGTCTGAAATTAAGTACAAGCGTAGGTTTGACTTGTCTTTAAATGTTTTGAACTGTGAATCCGTGTGGATTGAGGCTAACTTTTCCCCTTCCAGCAATCTAAATAATTTGATCATTGCATGCATTTACCGTTCCCCATCTTCATCTATCCCGGATTTTCTACATCATCTCGCCGCAGTACTCAATATAATCTCTGCTGAAAACCAGAAAGTTGTGCCGATTGGTGATATCAATATTAATTTATTGGATACGGATAGCAACAGCAAAATAGAATATAGTGGTTACTTTCTTGGTTTCGGCCTTGAGTCACTAATCTCATCACCTACTCGATTTTCAACCAATGGAACTGCTACTCCTCTTGACCATGTTTTAAGCAATATCAATCACACCAACGCCACGCACAGGTGTCATTGATGTGCTTAGCTTCTTCCCGTATTTGCAACTTTCACCGCAAAACTACGTCGCTATAACACGTGCCATGTGCCATATAACACATGCCAAGCTTACATCAGGATAACTTTATCAATACAATTCATGGCACTGACTGGACTTCCATTAGCAACTTGCGTGATCCTGAAAAAGCACGAGAGAATTTCTGCTCCTTGTTTCTTAAAGCTGTGTATGCAAACACTAAAACTGTCAAATGCAAGAAAATATTTAAATTTCCCCATAATCCCTGGTTAACCAAAGGTTGGTGTAGAAACTTCTTCCTCGCTCACCTGCTATCATCATCATCATCGTCACTGTTGTTCCATTAAAAACGCCATGTTTGCTCATCGAGCGCTCTTCCTGTGTGGTCCTTCGCGGGTTTCAACAAAATGGTGCCGTGAAACCCGGGAGCTGTATTAATCAACGACCGAACAGCCCCCAGGACCGACTGACGACGAGCCCACACATTGGATTCACCAGGAAGAGCGGAGTCAATGCTACCGACGGCCTTCATCCACCCACCGACAGTCGCCTTCCACAAGGAGGCCGAGCTGATCATGGATAGGGAACATATCAGAACGATGGTAAGCTTCATTTTCGACGATTTCGACACGGTGCTCAGTAAGGCCACAGCGGCTCAACTTTACCTCATGAGCAGTCCGCTCAAAATGCTTCAGGAGAAGCTTCGTTTTCTAGACAAAAAGATCGAAGTACTGATCCCTGACGAAGAAATATATGAAGAATATAACTTTCAGGTAGATTACAGTGATAAACTGGTTACACTGCAGTCTAAAATCAGATTTGCTATTGAGATGACACAGAGTGTAAACAGTGAAGACATATCACAGATCTCTGGAAAGGGAATGACCATCTTATTACTCTTGTGCCTTGACGTGTTACAAAACATAGAACCGGTAAAAGATTGTAAGACCGAAGCTATGAGCCATGGCTGCATTGAAGAAGGTAAAGGAAAGAACAATATAAAGACAGAAATTTTCAAAGACATGGAACTACCTACTGAAGACAATATTGTTGTGTCTAAAACCGATAGTAACATGGTTAGAGACGTGTATGACGCAACCGAAGACAGCTATCCACTGATGTCATCATCATGGACTTTGGAGACGGTCGAAAGCACAAGGACGAACAAGTAACTCTTGTAGCCACAGGGATACCGAAAGAGCCTTCACACAGTGTCCAAGACATGAGAACGGATCAAATAGCAACACACGGTTCGACAACGTCTCTGAAGAACAGTGCAGGAGTTCACAAAGACCTCACTTCCACCCAAGAGTCATGGTGCCGTCCAGGAAAGGGAAAGCACACTCATTGTATCGATGACCACGAAGGCACATGCATGAACCGAAGCAAAATGAATTGAATTTCAGCCAGTACCGGTGCCGACAACACGAGGCCCATCGTCACTGCGCAATCACCGTAGAAGAGCGTCTGCCCACAGCCCTATCCCCCGCTGTCAGAACTAAGTATTTAACCCTCAACGAGGCCTACATGGCACAAACAACCGATGTGCTGATTAAGATTACTACTACCGCAGATATCCAAAAAAGCAAGAACAATGATGCAACCGAGACCAGATATCATCTGCGAAAAATCAAAGCAGTGCAAAGACAGGCCTAGGTGTCCGTTTCGCCTAGTGCTTTGCCGACACTGGACACCTCTTGACGACGTCCACATTGTTTCAAGGAAGATCAAGCAACGACCACAGAATACTAAGCGCCAGCTACTGATGTTCAACGTTGAGCAACGTCGTCTAACACCACTACGTGTGCATGCGAGAACTAGAACTACGAAACAAAGTGCAACTGTGCATTCGGTAAGGCAACAAGGACATGGTAGAGATCCTGGTAAATACCGATCACAAGGCGAATTTACACGAACCAGTGAACAACGCTTCCTGTACGAGGTTTCCTTCACATTATTTGGCCTGCTTGAACTTCACGATTGTTCTGATATGGTGTAACCGGACTGTCACTGTGCCAAGGACACGAAAATAACCCTGCATGTCGCGGCGGGGAGTGTGTAGAAACTTCTTCCTCGCTCACCTGCTATCATCATCGTCATCGTGATTGTTGTTCCATTAAACGCCATGTTTGCTCATCGACCGCTCTTCCTGTTTGGTCCTTCGCGGGTTTCTACAAAAGTTGGTTAACTAGCATGCGAAAGAAAGATAATCACTACAGGAGAACTAAAAAAACAGCCATTCAACGTGGGTTTAAAACATAGGTATAAAAAATATAGTAATATGTTGAATAACCTTCTAAAAAAATCAAAACGACTTTATTATGAAAAAGAACTTTGCAAGACAAAAAATAACCCCAAGAAACAATGGAAACTTTTCAATGACTTTTTAAGTAGACAACAGGTTAGTAGAATAATTGATAAAAGAAATTATAAACAACAAATCTATACTGAGGCATCCAGCATTGCTAACTCATTTAGTGATTACTTCTATGAGACATACAATAATAGGACCGTTGCTTCTACATATCCTCTTACCTGTTGTAACCATTCATTTTTTGTCTTTGCTGTCACCCTTGACGAAGTGTGTTCTACAATCCTAAATCTAAAAAACTCTAGCGCCGCGCTGATAATCTTTCTGCATATCACTTAAACTCGCTACTACATAGATTGCAGAAACATTAAGCAATATAATTATTATGATTTTTAAATGTTATACCTTTCCGAGCTCCCTCAAGAAGGCTAAGTTAATCCCAGTGCACAAAAAAGGGGATATCACAGAGGTCTTAAACTATCGCCCTATCTCTATTTTGTCTTCAATTAGCAAAATTATTGAAAAATTATTTCTGAAACGTATTAACGAGTACCTTAACAAATTTAAGTTCCTAAAGCCTCGCCAATTCGGTTTCCGTGCAGGTAGTTCAACCAATTATGCTTTACTATCACTACTCAATTTCTTAAAGTCTTCCATTGACAATGGCGATTTCGTCGGTTCTGTATTTCTTGATTTCACTAAGGCCTTTGACACCGTTAATCATATTTTATTTACTAAACTAGAATCATTGGGTATAACTGGTCCCCCCTTTAACTTTCATTAAAAACTACTTACTTGATCGCGAACAATGAGTCTGCATAGATGACGTTTATTCAAACGATAAGGTGATTAATCAAGGGGTGCCGCAGGGCTCAATACTTGGGCCTTTGTTTTGTATCTACATGAACGATTTACCCGATTGCTATAATCTTTCTAAAGTTGTCCTTTACGCTGATGATACTACCATTTCCATGTCACATAAATTGTTAACAACGTTAATCACTAAGCTGAACTACGAATTGACCAAAGTTGTTCAATGGTGTCGTTTAAACCACTTCATTTTAAACCCACTTAAAACTCTGTTAATAATTTTTAAAACATCTCATAAAGTTCTGCCTTATCTACCGCAAGTATCCATAGACTATCATTTATTCCCAACAGCTGAATATGTATCTTTCCTTGGCATAAAATTAGACCCCCACTAGAAGTTCAATAATCATATTGCTGATGTTAAACAAAAAACTGCTTTTGGTACAAGAGCTCTCATTAAATCTCGTCCATTTTTTTCTGTTCACTCCTTATTGTCTTTTGCTTTGCCTTCATACATAGTCACATCACATATGGCATTACTTCGTGGGGAAATACATATAACTGTCACCTTTCGTTCATACAGCACATTCAGAACCAGGCCATTCGCATAATACCAAGAGTTCTTTTTACTCAAATGCTTCTTTGCTCCTTCAGGCCAACTCCATTTTTCCTGTATCTGATTTGTTCAAATTTCATTTACTTATTATTCTATTTAAATCACTTAACAAACAACTCGCGTTTCAAATAATAGACTCTAGGCTGCTCACAAATACCAATAGCACTAGGCTTGCCCATAACCACAACTTTCTATTACCTAAATGTAACACGAACTATGGCAAAATGACATTCTACTACTTGGCGATTAAATTTTGGAATAACTTACCCTATGCACTTAAATCATAATCACCCTTGCATGCATTCAAGTATGAATTAAAAAATTCATTTTGTATAACTAGTTGTTCTGTTTAATTTACTTTGCATATAAAGTGTGTACTTCATTTGTTAAATAGGTTTGTACAATTTAGATTGATAATGCCCGTAATTTTCTTATTTACATGTATGACTCCTTTTACAGAATCTGATGTATTCCTTTCCACTACTACGTTCACTATTTATTCACTTGTAGATTGCATAATTTCTATACTGCTCTATCAATTAATCATTTTGTACCAATCTTCTTGTTAACCGAGGGTCCCGTTGCAGTCGTTTGACTTTGGTACCCTCGCCTGTATACTACTAACAACCAACAATGTATCTTGTATGAATAATAAAGTGAAACTGAAAACTGAATCTTAAAGAGGTCCTGAACCACTTTTTATTGGACTCGAGAAATGCATTTGATGTTAAAACAGACTATTTCAGAAATAATTTGCCGCAAGAATGTAGTTCAATGCGTGCAGCAGAAGCAGAGTTATTGGCAATCAAAGACAGCCGGCGATCCCCTTCGCAATGCTCCCGGTCCTTCAATGCCTTGCACAGCAAAGACTACGGCGGAGCAGGGTGGTGCCCACAAAGCTTTGCCTACTGAACGTCACCGTGGTGGGCAGTTCTTAATTGATTTTGGATGTTGACATAGACGCCACTACTTGAGATTTCGGTGCCCACAACGCACCAGGCTCTGAGGTTATCCCTCAGCTTACGGTTGAGTTTACGGTGTCTCAACCTTTTGCTGTGCTCCAATGTACTAGATAGCTATTCTTGCATGAAGTGACATGAGTGACATTTTATTTCGCACTTACCGTGACGACAATCACACTATTTCCGAGGGTCGAACAAACTTCATCTTAATGTTCGCTCGAGTGAGTACGTCGGCAGCATGCACATTAGCTAAACGATGAATGCCACACTCTGGACTCGCGTTGAAAGGACTCCCGACGTAACAGGCTTCGATCATGTTGGCAACACACCTCGAGGGTGTGCAACTCGGGCAGAAGACAACCTGTTTGGTATCTGTGGGTGACGTGGCTCAAGGCCAGAGTGCCAACATCTGACAATCAGAGCATGCCGTTGCCCTCAGCAAGGCTCAGTGAGTGTACTCGTCGCGGCGCCCCGCAGCAGCCTCGGTATTTACGCTATGCTGCTGACACAGCTACATTCAACTGTAGTGGCTAAAACTGTGCACGACAGGGCTGGAGTGTGTACTCATGTGCTCCAGTCTGGCCATGCTATTTGGTGCAGACCAGCTTTGTCATGCCGACAGACAGTAGCCACATTCAAATTGCACATTCTGCGTGATAGCTCAATACAAAGAAAAATCTGCCAAGGCGCTTAGCCAGGAGTGGCCAGGAGCGAGCGCACTGCAGCAAGCGTATGTGTGTCTGACCTTAAGTTTCGCGTGGTTCGAGGCTAGTTGAGTGTTCACATCTATTAGAAATTAGCCAGACTGCTACGACACTGATAAGCAGTGCACCCAAAGTTTCTTTCCAACGTGGGTGGGCACAGCTGAGCGTTAGCAGACAATATGAATTACGTACTTCCGGAAGTTCGACTATCGTACTCTTGAAATTCGAAACAGATTTTCACTTAGGCTTGTTTATTAAACTGCATCAATAAACATACACAGTAACAGTATAAAGAAGCACAATGATCCAAACACCCTTCTTGATTGATGTCAGCTATTGGCCAATAGCTGCCACATATGGGAATATGTGACGAAATATAGCAGCCAGAAAAGTGCGAGGAGAAGGCTTCTGTTGAAAAGAGTGAGAATGTGGGGACGCTCAACTATCTTCCACCGCCTTATGCTTTCCCCACATTGCTCTCGCATCTCCTATAATCCGGCTTCCCCACGTAGCTAAGCACCACTGACGATAAATGTAGTTGCAGAGTAGTATGAGATATGGCATAAGTGTTGCGCTACTAATGCCACCTAATGGCAGGGTTACTCGGGTGCAAAAGGGATTAGCCTCTTCTCTCCTTGGCTTGGGATTGGCTATATGCGCGGACATTTCGCACGCACACCGGCCTGCTTTACGAGACTGTCATGCGAAAGGCTTTGGAGCGAAACAACAGGATGGACGAACACGGTCATTCAAACTCCTACAGTTAGGTGTTGGTTTCCAGCATGGGGGCGAACATATTCGCTTGATATCTTATTACCGATTTAAAGCATTTCAGAGGTTAGCCAACATGCCTGCCTCCCAACACAAATATAGCAAACAGTATGAATGGTTCCATCACTTCTAAAATCCCTGAAAGATTGTGTGCACTTACAAATGGGCTAGCATGGTCGAGTCACAAGTGCAGGCAATGCATGCATGAAAACCTCATGAGAAGGTGGCTCACGTGAACCAAAACCTTTTGGTTTCGCTGTTGAGTGAAAAATTGTAACAATCCAATTCAGTTCCAGTTCGTGCAAAATTAGTGTTTTTTCTTATTAGTTTTCAGTTCAGTTCCGGTTTGATACCCTGCCCTTTCTTGTACAAATTGTTTTAGTATCAGAATGCAGAGAATTTTGTCATTTTCTATTTCTCTTCAGCTAGATGAATCTGTGCTAGTGCTGACCACCAGAAAAAAATATTTCATTGAATTTATTTATTTATACATGCTACAGCCACAAATAAGGGGGTACTGACACCAAAATTCCAACTCAAAATAACTAGTAGATTCCATTGCTGCGAGCTCACAAGTGTCAGCTGTAAAGTACTGGCATGTGTTCTTATTTATCCTATTTCCAGGGATGCCTGCATGATCTGTAACTTACTTAAATGTTACCGTTTCGATCTGTTGCATATGTTCCCGCTGAACCTTGTGTAATCAGATTCTGTGCATGACGCGAATAGTGTTGTTGAAGATTCCAGCGTGATTGCTGGTGCGTGCGTACCTTCCAAAAAATACGAGTCATGTATAAAAGCCGACGCACTTTACCCGCAGACTAGGTTTTCGCCCATCTCGATGGCCGCCATCATTGTACTTCAAGTGTCACTTGCTTTTGTGGGCGCAGGTTCACCCAATAAAAAATTTGTTTCGCAATTCACAGTTTTGCTACTGTGTTGTTCACCATCACTACAATGTGAGCGTATAAATAGCAAATGCAGCTTAGAATGCATTTTACTTAATTTTGTACTTCATGCGGGTGGCAAATCAGAAAAAGCAGCACCTATTGATGTAGCTTTCAGCGAAGGTCCTATTTGTAAACAATTTTATGTCAACAGTTTCGGCAACTGATATCAGTGACATGTGACATCACTGGCTTGTATTGCAGTTCGGAAGACATTTAAGCACTGTTTGCGGCCAGTGCAAGATACTCAATGCAAACGAAGCGTATGTAACACCCTAACAAGCGTATGTGCCATTTACGGATTATGAGATTACGAGAGCTGTGGCTGGCAGTAGCAAAGCTGGTGGTGACTTCTTGTGCAGATTCGCCCAACTACAATGCGCTCAAATTTCTTATCATAAAAGTACGGTAGGTTAACGATAACGCTGCTACCAATGTTTTACACCAGCAGTTCTATAGAATATGCTAGTTGCAGTATTAAGCATAAACCCCATGCAAGCGATCTTGCGCACACAGACGACAAGCAAGGTGATGGAGATGCCTGTCGCGTTCGCTTGTCGCCTACAAGTTGAGGCCCACACGAACGATGACTGAGCGTCATCTTCCCGGTGTTGCCGGTATGAGGGCAGCAAATATGCACCGAAACTGGCATGTCACATGCTTTATTAATTTGAGTTGCTGTGTTTTACTATACAGACCTGCATAAAATATTTCTGAAGGTCTTACAGTAGGTTTTTATCCTTGCACGTATGAAAATTTTGTTGTCTGCTCATTCTGCGCGACAATCGGTAGCACTTGACTGATGTACACCCGTGAGCGAACTTTTCAGTGTACCCATTAATTCCAGCTTATGTTTGTTAATTACGAAGAACTTCACTTTTTTTGGCGACTCTGTAGTCGATACACTTTTGCTCACTGGTGTACATCCAGTTCTGGCATTGCGCTATTGCCTAGGCACTCATAGCATTTCCAGGCGACGAGCAAAGAATTCTACATTTCCAGAACCGAGAGATCGAGCAGCAAGAACAAGCGATCGTCGTTCGAAGCCCTCACCGTCATGCATAAAATAGCTCTCATGGGATTTGGACTTTACTTTTGCGTGATCTCTGGTTAGACACTGTGTCACCAGATGTTGCTACCAGCGTTCCTGTGGTACACCACCCCGGTTACCCAGTAAAACCCAAACATTACAACTTATTGGACCTGCTAAAACTCGATGCCGGGATCACACTGTGTTGTAGTGGACTTCTGCCCAACAAAGTATTACGGTGGTGTAATAATGCACAGGTTTCCCACCAAACTAGCAGACGAAACAGAAGAACAGATGACATGATAGACAGCGCGCCAACATGTGTAGAAAGGTCTGTCTGCTCACGTGATCGTTACTGTTTAGAAGCATGCCTCATACGTCACGACGTACAAAGTGCTCTTCGAAATCGAAAACCACAACTGGTAGTAACATAGGAGCCTATAACTAAACAATCATTGTGTGCTCGAGCAAATGAACTTGGCTATGATGACTAGGTCAATAGCTACTGATTAAGCACAAAAAAGCAGACCCTCAGACATTTTGTGTCAGTACTCCTCTAGGCCTGTTTCACGCGCAAGCGATTGCATAATAGCAAAGCGACACTGCGACGTGCCTTTGTTTAAAGGAGGACCTGGGTCTTGGAGACAAGCCAATCACTAAAAAAAATCAATTTTTCATTTCTGTTTTCCTATTCTACAATCATGATGGACCTGCTGAAAAACACTAGCTTAAAATGACATGTTGTTGAGGAACAAAACACTGTTTTTATCCGACAAAGTGCTCAGTTTTGCACATGAAAGTGCTGAAAATGACCCATTTTGCCATTCATCATTACAAAATCACTGATCAGAGCCACACCATATTGGTCTTGTTTGAAAGAGCATCTTTTCTGGCTTGCTTTCCTGCCAAATTTCCTGCACCCAGGAGAATAAAATGCTTTTCTCACAAGGTAATTAATTTTTCCCACTATTCTAAATAACTCTTTCTGGCCATCAGCAATTTACCGAGAGGTGTAGTTACTCTTCCCCGGCAGGGAAGGCTGGAGAAAGTATGTCCTACATGTCATGTGATCATGTCTGCTTTTTCCTGTTATGCCATAACCAGCATGCATTTGATTGTACACCCTTCTTAAGTGCTTTACATTCGGGAACTTGCAACTAGACTCTGGTCTTAGTGGAGAACCGTTTCTTACATTTCAATACTGCAAATATGTGGCAGTCCTGTGCAAAAAAAAAAAAAAAAAAAAAAAAATCCACAAAAATTGTATTCTGTAATGCTCAAGCTTTTCTTTCTTTCTTTTTCTTTTTTTTACTGAAGTACCCAAGGGAATGGGGATTAAGGGTTATGCTGTATACCTTGCAGTAGTAGATTGTCTGCTTTTGTTTGCCTTTTTATGACTATTAATGAAGCAATTTGCATCAAATCCATCAGGAAGATCTAATTATGTGGCTTTTCAACAAGTTTGTTTCCTGAAATCACAGCGACTCTTCACAATAAATTCACTGCAAGAAAGTCAAAGTAATAAAATTCACTACCAAACACATGCAAAAAGTGCACTGCCCGAGTATTATTCACAACAGTTAGTGCAGAAATTCAACAAAGAATAAGGTGGAGTCCTCTGCTTAGACTGGTGTCTAGCAGCTTCTTTTTGGGGTTTTACGTGCCAAAACCAGTTCTCATTATGAGGCATGCCGTAGTGGAGGGCTCCGGATCAATTTTGACCACCTGGGATTCTTTAACGTGCACTACAACGCAAGCACACGAGCATTTCTGCATTTCGCCTCCATCGAAATGCGGCCGCCGCGGCCGGGATTCGATCCCGCTACCTCGTGCTCAGCAGCGCAACGCCTTAGCTGACTGAGCCACCCCGGCAGGTTGTCTAGCAGCTTGACCGAGCTGCCAAAACATAAAACACCAGAATGGAATTACTCTTCCTCGAGCTAGGTAGACAACACATCTACCAAGAAAGGATATTTCTAAAAGACAATATATTGTGTAGTTTCATGCAATACATTTTTTTTTTTCAAATATAAAAGGTTATGCAAAAGCATCGGCTTATACAGCTAATACTGGTAAAAGGTATAAAGGAGCTTTTCATTTCTGCCAAAGAAAACAGTCAACCCTCACCACGTCGGTGGAATTCGTCGCCATTGCTGTCTGTCAGTTCAGTCCCTGATTCCGTGGTATGCTTATGAGGCTCGACATTGGACAAGGACTCCACCCATGAACAGAGGTCCACGGCGTGGCTGAATGTTTTTGGATCAAAGGAGCCCTTCTTAATGGGTTTGCGGGGGCAGCTAGTGCGACAAGACTGTCCTTGTGCTTGTCGGCCAGCATCTGCATTCAGCAGCCAATATGATCAGGGTTTACAATGCCTTTGTATTCATTTGCATGCTTTGCATTTGTCTGTTATTAGCACTAATGTCCATAAAACAGGAAAAATGTTTTCAGATTTTAGGAAGCATGGTGCTCCACACAGAGGTGCAAGCAGCCCCGAGCATTTTGAAGCAGCAAAGAGCGGAAGAAATCAAGCTTTGAATGTTTCGAGCATACTGCAAGTGCTTAAACAAGAGTCGGCAAAAACTTTTCCCCAGTAAATAAAAATAAAAACTGCCCTAAAGGCAATGCCCCTACAATGCAAGTTTGCAATTCGTAAAAAGCTTAATTTAGGACAGTAAATATACAGCAGCTTCCCTGCAAAATTCTATGTTTAAGATATGAGTGACATTCCCAATACCAAAACATATACAGTAGAAGCCCAATCATATGTTAATTTTTTTTTCAAGCAACTACGGGAAGGGGGAAAGGGGGAACGTAGGCCACACATTGCAAAGGAAGGCCAAAAATCGCCACAGCAATGGCGGAAACATCTTCAAATGACTGCCAGTACCGTTACTAGACATCTCAGCACTCTTACTGTGACTGGAAACGGTGTGTGAATGCATGTATAATTAAGAGGAAGCTTTAGCTCAGACCCACCTCTGATGGCGCCTATTGAAATACATGTAAAACACAGAAATGTTTTTCCAAGATAACCCCTAGGTCAATTTTAATGAAGTTTGAATTATAGAGAAATTTCAATTCTAGTGACTGTCGCAAAAGAAATTTCTATTTAGGGCCTGAATTTTTTTAGAAGAATTTTTTAAGAATCGCAAGTTAAAAAAACTGGAAACCTAAAGTTTACAAATCTGTCCCTCTGCATAGAGAGAGATAATTTGTTAGAAAGGCAGAGAAGTCAGCCTGAGCTAGCATGCTCTGGCCTGCTACTCTGCACAGGAGAAAAAAGAAAGGGAATCTCTGCATAAAAACAGATATTGCCATTCTGTAAACTGCATCAGTTTGAGCATTTGAAGCGGACAAATTTGGTATAATGATTTGGTATATAATAATTTAGAGCTTATGTGAATTTACGACAATGTTTACATTGGTTTTGCAAAAGTCACTCCCATAAGCACGTTATACTGCAGAGCGATGTATAATATATTCCAGTTTTGTCCCCTTTAGATGTACTATTAGATGCAATTTACAGAAGTGATACAGTTAAACTCGATATAACGAACTTCAATATAACAAAGTATTTAATTTTTCATTACGTCTTGTCCATAGAACACCATGTATTTAGAACCTCAATATAACGAAGTGTGTTTGTATGCGATTTCAATAACGAAATTTCGCTGCTGCCCACGAACGCAGATGGTCGAATGATTGAATTACAAGCGGCTGCTTGCAAACGCACCTCTCAAATCGCGTGCCGCGAGACTAGAGTGACTGCCAAAGTGAAGCGCATCATGTTACGTATAAGTTTAAGTTGTAGTGTGATAAGATCCTATCGTGGCCCGCGCACTGTGGGCTTTATGCAAGTGAAAGTGTGCGAGGGTGAAACAAAGATGGTGGCTCCACGAGTGCCACCTTCACGCGCGAGCAAAGGGAAAGAGGAGGGGAGCGAGCGCGCGGTAACGCAGTCAAGCACGCGCGAAGGCGGGGGGGGGGGAGGGGAGGTAAGTTGGCACGCGTCTCGGCCATGGCTGTGCAAGGCTGTAAGCGCGGCTGAGCGCATACGCAGCCGCGCACCCCGTGTGCAAAGAGTGGGCATGCCGAGACGGGGTGGCATCATGTAAGCTGTCTTCTCGCGTGTTTAGTATTGGAGGTTGCATAATCTCGAGTTTCAGTGACCCGTTTAAGCAAGAGGCAGACGAAGCATTCACTCCCAAGGAGTGAATGCTTCGTCTGCCAGTGCGGGAGACGCTATCAGCCGCGGGAGCGGAGTGCACACGAAAGCGTGGCTGGCTTCACTTAACGTAAAAAACGGAATATAGGTCGAACTTTTTTTCAAAAAAACCATTGCGAAAAGTCGACCCTCGTCTAAATATTGTCACCATTGTGCAACCGGCTGAGTCGCATATGTTTAAAGGTAAGGGTGTCTTTCGGTACTTTTGCCGTTGAAAAAGATTTTTTTTTTTTTCATTTTTGGAATTTGTTAGTTGGGGGTCGACCTATATTCCGGTTCGACCTATAGTCCGGTTTTTACGGTAATCCGTGCCACCGATGTGAAGATATCGTCGACGTGGCATGAAACCGTATCATTCGTCACCGACTCCCAAGTTCATCAAAAGGAATTGTTTTCTTATTCAAATATGCTTTTTTTCGATTGCCCGATAATTCGGAAAATTCTGCGGCCCTTTTCCATGTAAGAAGAATCAATCAGCGACTGCACTTATTTGCATAAAAGGTCAAATTTCAATACAACGAAATTGCGATATAACGAAGCAAATTGCCGGTTTTACCGACTTCGTTACATCGAGGTTTAACTGGATTTTTCATTGCCGAGTTACAGAGTTGTAAAGTTGATAGTTTCGTTTTCTAAAAATTTGCAATTTGACAATTTATTAAAATAATTTACAGCCTAAATAAAAAAATCGGCTTCCAACAGTCGCTAGATTTGAACAAACCTCACAAAATTTGGTTCAGCGATTGCCGAGAACAACAATTCCTCCTTTTACATGTATTTAGATAGGAGCCCCCGAGCTAAAGCTTCCTCTTAAGCGACACGTACAATGTTTTGCGACAGCAGCCCCATTTCACTCTTGATATGCTTCACCGTGTAACAGGGCTATATTGCAGCGAAACTTACTGAAGAGAACCGGCTATCAGGCCCAAAACAAATGCAGACCTGCACTGAACAGATTTAGCTCAGTCTGCATGGTTTTCATAAGGTTTTAACCGATGCACTCTTCCTCGGGTGCTTCGCTAACTGCTTAGTGCACATTTCTGCCAATATGCATGTGCAGTGCCTGGCTTGTGCAAATTCAGTTGCTTGTTGCTAAGTACCGGCGCTTGCTAAACATGTACATTTAACGGCTTCATAACAAAATGCGAGAGCAAATTTCCCTCTGTGCCACTAAATTTATGACCGCGAAGTTCAAACGCAAGATGTGAGAACAACACAAAATGGCGACGAATCAAATGGAACATGATTCATGGGAGTCAATGAAATTTCAGTCGGACCGCGAAAATGTGACGTAGCAGCTGGGAAAACACAATATCCACGGGGTTCTACTGTATAGAGCCGTAACTGGTCAAGACCCTGTATGTATAGAGCCATTACCATTTACTGGAAATGATGCGAAACCTGAACATTGAGGAAAAGCAAAGAACGTGGGCATGACTTGCCAACATCTGGTTGTGGCGCAGTGAACAAAAGACACCATGTTCTGGGATTTGCATTGTATTTCGCAACTAGTACAAGATGCCTGTATCGTCCCTTTACATGCTGCAGATAAAGCTGGTTAATATGTACCCCTTAAGTGATTCCGGTTTAAACACAGTTGCGATGAATCCCCTGCCCTGTCGCCATTGCACCTAATAAACTGGCTGACTGCATAAGCTATAGTCACTTAACGCATGCCAAACGGTCAGTTCGTAGCATTAATTTTTTTGGCACATGCAAGCGTGGAATCCGCAAAATGCCCTGCGCGCAGACCATAGATAACGATATTGTGGCGCACGGATTTCTCCCGGACTGCAATTGCCACCAATAGCGACGACAAAACAAGGTAGCCAGGACATGTTTTCTGCTCCCATGGCTTGAAGCACTTCCACGTCGTCATCATGGATGATGACGTGGATGATGGCCCTTCTGTATCCGACGCGGCTAGAGGGTTGACAAGGCGTTGGAGTTAGAGGATGCTGCTGGTGCTGCAAGGCTACCAAGGTGGCAAGTGAAAATCGCAGACAATTTGCTGCGTGCTCATAAATTAAACTTGTCTGCATGTGTTTTAGTGAGAATTAACACGTCTTTCCAGCCGGTAAGTCTTAGCCACTCATCTGCCATTGTCAATTAATTAGTACATCGCTTAGAGCGCACCTGATCCATGTTTCCCACCAACTACATATTAAAAAGGTTTTACTGTATTGAGTTCTAAATACATGGTGTTCTATGGACAAGTTACGAAAAGTGAAATACTTCGTTATATAGAGAATTTCGCTATATTGATATTAGTTGTATCGTGGTTTACCTGCACAATAACCAAATTAGCCAAAATGAAACTTCATTGCGGTTGACTTTTAAATGCTCTCCAATGCGTAACAGCTACATGCGGGAGGGTCCAGCACTCGTGCGCTCGGGTTCATGGTGTCGCAACACACCAAATGCCTGGTGACGCAGACGCCCCTGCATGGGTCACTTCGTTGTAAACAACCAAATGTGACCAGGGACATGCAGATGATTTTGTTAAATGGGCAAATTTGTTAAATTCTTTGCTATAGTAAAACTCACAATACAGGTGTAAGGTAGAAAGCTGACGAGGCCATATTGTCCCCTTCATTATACAGGTCATTTTTTAATAAAGAAATTAGTTGTAATGATGTTTGAAAACTTTTTTTTTGGATGCTGCTTTCATCAAAATACCTCAATTCTCTTGCTCTTCTAGTTACAGAAGGGCTACTATACTGGGCTTGTAAAGAAAGCCCACCTGCAGCAGTCTTCCCTCTTGGGAAGGACTTAGTCGGTGGAAATGCACACTCTTGCCGAGGCTTTGACAATGCTGGATGCCGAGAAGACGGGGGCATTTGCAGTTGACCTGGACAAGATGGTGGCGGGCCAGACACGTGTGGAGGACAACGGAGCCTGGCACCGTTGTTTGAAGGCTGGGATTCTTGTGGCTGCTTGAGCATTTGTTGAAGACGACGCTGTTACCATAACAAAGCAAAGACAAAACTTATATAAACAACGTACACCTGCACTTCAGAGAGCGTCATGTTAGAAGCCAGCACATGCACAAATTCTCAGCAATCCAATGAGCTAACATTGTAGATAATGAATGACAGACTTCACTCAAATAAGCCAAAAAGACCACAGTGGTATATTAGGCATCAGCAATTGAATATCTATTTAGACCAACTAAGAAAATTTACCACTTAAATTTTGTCTTCCACAAAGACATCAGTGCGAACAGGTTCGTGCTTTTTGTGTCTTTAATATGCATGAAGACAACGTTAAGTTCATTTTAAAGTTTGATGTGTTATTTATGCTGTTGGAAGAAATTTCTGCCCAGCCTACAAAGTTTGTATTACAGTAACAGCACACGTATGGTAACAAAACCAAATGAAGCCGTTGGCAAAGAAAAGGTTAGCTGCCTTACAGGACGCCAAAAGTAAGAAGCTGAATTCATCTGAACATCAGCAGTCCTACTCTTGCCGTTGAATATCCTTCTGTTCGTGTCTGACATACTGTTAGTGAACAGGGTGCTTGACAAGAAATTACTGCAATCCATTCACAATGATCCTGCTCAAATGACACGATTCAATCTGACAGCAAAAAGTCAACTATCAATCAGTGACCAGAGTACGAGTGTAAATGCAGTACAGCAGACCCTTGCCAATAGGCACTGGGCGCAAGATGAGTTAGGACCGGTGGCACCTTCATGTGGCACCGCCGCAAATGTAGTGGCATGCGATGGCCAGGCCATGCGCAGCATGCGCTGCCACCAGCGATGTTGGTTGACTATGTTCCGTTGTTTCCGTTTTGTTTTGTGCTGCCGAAATACCATGTGGGACCAAATCCGAAAGAGCATGTTGTGTTTATGGGTGAATCAACCGTTAATGAAATATGACTGAACCTAGTGAGGCCATTCAGTTCAATAGGTTTTCACTGCGACCTCACCAGATGAAATGGTGGGAAACCTAGATAAGTGCAGTCTGTAGGCAACGGTGCGTAAATATTCTCAGCAATTGAAACACACTACTCGGTGTGCATGGCCACCGGCACTTTTCGTGCAGAATGAGCACCGGGGACACCAAGCTGATGCATCTATGATGAAAGTGAGAGACTGTGACGCATTGTCACTGCATTTGGTTTAACGACGATCACCCAACGCTTACCAGTGGCAAAAAAAGTGGCGGCAGCCGAGTGCTCTAGTATTTTAACTGCCGAGCACTGTACATTTCCGATGAAGCTTTGCTTTGGTCTAGTCATTCTAACATTAATAAAGGAGCTGTTCATACGCAACAGCTTTGTGTTCCACGTGAATTGTGTGTCTTCACCTTCGCAGGTATAATGGCTACGGAGCTTGGGTACCGAAGGCGAACGCTCAAATTTGTAGTCATCATTTTGCTCTCCTCTCAGTGGCTGTCTTTTTCGTTAAGTGTATTGTTTCCTTCCTCGTGCTTCTCAACTTGGTTGCATCTGATACACAACTCTGTTTGCTGTGTATCGACGGTGAACACAAACACAACGGTGTGTTCCCCCTTGCTGTCAACGCCAGCCTTACATGTGCACCGACCGCCACCGACTGCTCTCATAGCATTAAGCTGTGTGAAACAGAAACTAGCCCAATCTTCAGTCTTAGTCTAAGACATTAGGATTGGTGAAGCAGGGCAAATAAAAATGTAATTGCAACGAACAGAGAAAGAGAACCTACTGACACGTGCAATCGACAAAGAAGCACAAGAAACAAAAGATTTCATATGTCTGCCTTTTTTTTCTCCGTGATTTTTTATTGCTTCCCCAATTTACATGATAAAATATGCAACAATGTTAATGTGCACAGCAAAATTACATTTGGAAAATACCTGCTGAGTAGTTCCATGCTGTAGCTTGCCGCGATGAGCTTTGTTTGCTGGGTGCATTCGCATTGCAATTTGAACTCGTTTTCAATTGTATATACTACCCTATGCCATGAATGCGACCAGCCTTGTACAAAATAGACACAATAAAATGTGTTTTCCGGTACATCAGGCCTTAAATACCGCCAAATCACAGGAAACGCCATGTGCACTTTCGCCCCATTGTATATGTGTAGCTCAATGTAAGCCGGTTTCGTAAAATCAGCTTCACCGCCTTACCTTTTAAAGTCATCTTTGCCACTATACATTACTGCTATGTGGTAAAGCATACGAACGCTGTGAAGGCTGTTTTATTTCATATTCGATCGTACAGCGCAGGCTACATTCGGCCCAATTTTCTTGAAAAATAAAAAAAGAAGGTGCACGTGTGAACCAGATAAATACCATAATCGGACATCGTTAGCTGCGGTTGTTGCGTGGAAATCTTCCTGGGGCGGATTGGTCAAGTGTGAATTATCTGGCAAAGGCCAATTTTAGGACTAAAATAAGGAAAGTTCAGGCCCATAGAAATGCATAGGCGCTGCCAAAACCTTCATTCAGGAAAGAATTAACAAAAAATTTGAATTACTCAGGGTCGAATTACTGTAAGTCTACTGTACCGAGATATCTGCATTCTGCACATCCTTGTATATGCAAAATTTGGCCAAGATTCAGTCAAATTAAGCACAAGAATTAGTGCACAAGTTATAAAAAAATGCGAGATTGAAAAGAAAGACAAAGTTGAACGTTTGTAAACATGCTTATTCCTATTGCAGATGATCAAATCACATGAAATTTGGCCGAAATGCAGACCAGTCTTTCCAGAAGTGTAAAACTGAAAAATTATCCTGCTTGATAGGTGGTACCCTCAGAACCCTTTTGAGCTTCCTCCTCCAGCCGGGCTGCAATGACGAGATTTATCTTAAGCTGTATATGTTCAGGGGATTCTTTTAATTCTTCCCTGGTCTCGTGGTTATACAGTGCAGTCACTCCCAAGTTTCAAGGACACCGAACCCCTGTACTCTCCTTGAAGCCTTTGTGGAACCATGGTATGGCTAAAGAAATAGCCATCTCCACAACAGCCCATGACGCAATTCTCATTTTGGGGCACAACCAAATCTTACTGTTCAGATACTCAGCCCCATTTTGGGGTTTGCCCTAAATACAGCAAAACAACAGCTTTTCGCTGGCCAGTTTCTCTATTGCAGGAAGCATAGCCTTCGCCTCAGCACTGATGGATGACAAGTGGAGAATGAGCTGGAGCTGACTTCCGGCAGGGCTAGTGCTGGCATATTATTACACCAGGATAGCTAGTCATCTGCACAAAACATGGGGCTGTGAGCCTCATCAGAACAGCAAGAATGAAATGAAAAAAAAAAAAAAAAAAAAAAAAACCTAAAACTGCCTGCCTCGATTAGAATACTTTTTTGCAGTCTGCAGGTTGGGTTTTTTTTTTTTTTTTTTACACACACACGAGACATGAAATAGGATGTAAAAGCATAATTTTGCAATCAAGCACTCAGACATATTTCTTTTAAAGAAAAATGCCATTTTTTGACCCACATTTCCCCAGAGGCCAACTGCAATGAAATCTTACTTTAGGCTAAATTTGTTATAAATGAGCAGTACTACCATTAAAGCAATACTGGAAAAGCCGCAGGGCTGGTAAATGCAGTATTCTTGTTAGCAGCCTTAAACCCAAAAAAGCTCAACGTATTATTTTTTATTTGCCGAGTTTGATGCCTAAAAACTCCGATTTAAGTGCTGGAAACCCACTGCAGAGCCCACACTGGCGTTTTTGATATGCTGCAAGGTGTTTTCAGTTGCAGATAGTTCATCAAATCAATTACTAATTAAGCAATTACCATACTAATTAATTTTACTCAATTAACATTTCACTTTTCTTCATACCAGTATGCTCTCCATAGCCAAAAATAAAAGTGAACAAATTGTTTTAACCTTTTTTTTTATATATAGAATGGTGGGAAGGCTTGTGGGGATCGAGGTGCATCCCCTGCCTCATCCCCCAACTCGCGTGGCGCTTAGCTCGATCTCCGGGAACCACCGCTGTAACGGCAACATAGCGGACAAGGGTAGCGCGCTGGAGCTACTTTCCCGCGCAGAATGTGCGTCCCCCCCCTTCGGGATTGGACTTGGAAGAACTTTCTGTGGGCCTAGTTGAGATGCAAATAGGCTCTCCCACACGCCGCCTACAAGATATCTCAGCGCACTGCAGGTGCTGCCTTATTTTGGAGGTCATGCCGAGGAGCCGTTTGCTCTATGTCATGCATAATTCCTAGCGAGCATTATTAGCAGCGTTTTCAGTTTTGGTATCAAAAAAAGCTGTTTGTTAAGCTTAAATGACACTTCCGCTCGTATTTCAAACGTCAAATATTGCATGGAGGCCCCTCCTCTATATCTACATTATCTTAAACTAGGCTTTTTATGCGGTCCAAAATAGGTTAGGTTCTCATAAACGAGCGGGTCTGAAAAATCAGTCAACAACTGCATTTGTATTCTTGTGAAATCAGTTCTGCCCTGAACAAGACAAATTAAATATGTAGTAAAAATTATTGAAGTCACAACAAAAAATTACAAAGTGCTTTTTTCTCAAACATTGGCAGGTGTGTAAAATGGAATTCAGAACCACATTGATACCCCTCACACCACCACTTTCCTAACAGCCTATGCCTGCTCATGCAGGCTGGTAATGGAAGTAGTATCCCACACCTTACAGAAAGAGCTGTTTACAAAAGCCCAAACCCAGCAAAACCCACAATCTGGGCCTATGTGCTATATGATACTGGCTACATCTCAAACCTGGGTTCAGCCAAAGAATAGAGTGAAAACAGCTCAAAAATTTGCTCGCATACTAGGGCTGGGCAACTGATCTATTAAACTTACAATTAACAAAGTAATGCTTTTAACCAAGTTAAAAAATAATCGTGATTAAAGCATTTTTGTTTATTAACATTATTCAAGAAACCAGAACTGCACAACACACTGTTTGGACCGATGGTTTAAAATCTAGTACGTTCAATATGAGATATGCATTCAAGCTATACATAATGGAGGAAACAATACATTCAGATATAACATGTGAATTCAGATAACATGAAGTATCGCTTATACCCATGCCACAAAGGCCCAGGAAATGACATTAACTTGCTAATGCCTTACATTTTATTGCCATTCGCAGGGTGCCACATGGACATGCTTAGTGGCATTAAAACTTAATGACATTCATGGTGTAGTGCGTACTCATAACTCACTTGGCCATCAAATGCGTACTCACGTTTCCAATGTCTCCACATTCTGACGATAAACAAATTTGTAGCAAAAAACAATTTATATATTCTTCACTTTCTTTTAAAAAGCTCTTTTTTTTTTCGCAGCATAGTGCCTTCTCACAACCATCACAACCACATGGCCATCGAATGCATCAAAAGCTTCGGCTTTGAACAGTTTATGGCTGGGTGCAAAAATGACATTCCTGAAGTAAACTAAAAAAATAAAATATGCCTATTAATGTTTCTCACGCAATTTCTTAAACATTTGCTCCCTAAATAATTTGTTTTTTTATTGTATAACGCATGGAGTTTCTCACTGTATTACCTAGAGGGAAATCTGGCCCTGCTGCACTGTTGTATGCATGGGAATGCCTGTATATGGCGACTTTGGATTTGCATCGTTCTCGGAGAGCCAGGAAAGCTTGAAGACGCGCCTGGCTGGCACCATTCAGTCTGTCAGAATGATTCATTACCTACTAAAACAGCATGTAAAGAGCTGTTTTAGTTTTATTATTATATAAAAATGTTTTCTGTTTAATTATGAGCACTCCTGATTGGATATACAATTATATGAAACGTAAAAAGTATTAGCGAGCCGCTAAAGTTGGATGACAGACAATAAGGTTCGCACTTGCTCAGGAACAGTATGTCGTCTGTTATTGTTTTTCTTCATTTACTTATGCATTGTAGGTGAGTAAACTTTAGTGAAAAATTTGATAAGGGTGAATGAAACCTTTTATAAAGATTTTATTTTACGATAGCATTACCTGTGTAGCTATATAAACATCTTGGACGAAGCCTTGTACAACACCAGCCTCGCACAGCACTCGTTAGAAAACTCCCATAGACAGTGGCGCCAGATTTCCCTCTAGGTAATATATTGAGAAACTATGGTATTAAGATGGGCAAGCAAACTTAGCCGTTTCACTGTAGGTATCGCCATCTTGCCGTTTAACGTCATTAAGTATGCGCATATAGCAGCAACTGAAGCATAATGGCATTAAGAAACATAGGGCCTTATACTTTTAATGGCATTAACCTCGCCCGAGTGGCACGGGTATTAAACACTACAACTAATTCTAACAGCTACAAGTTCATACTTGTTGCATATAAATGTACAATACTGTGGCAACACAAAACATCTGACAACATCAAAATTAAATAGAGACAGCTAGCAGTAACAAGAAATTTCAGCATTTTTTAAGAATAATTAATACAATCTACAACTCTTTAAAGTCTTTAGCTACTTTTACTTCTATAGGTCGCTCATTCCAAACTTTTGTGCCTGCAAACTTAATTAACCATTAACCGTGTAGGTTGTTACATTTTGGCAAGTTAAAATAAATTTAGAAGCTTGCCTATTGCTACTTTTGATAATGGAGAATTACTTTGGATAATGTTTATCGTGATGCAGACCTTGACTTTGTAGTAAACTAAGAAACCTTTTTTTTTTTAATGCTGCGATTTTATGTGCCAAAACCAAGATATTATGTGGAACGCCGTGATGGGGGAGTCCGGATTACTTTTGACCACCTTGGGCTCTTTAATGTGCACCCAATGAATGGCACAAGGTGCTTTTCCATTTCGCCCCCATTAAAATGCGGCTGCCGTGGCCAGGATTTGATCCCTCGACCTCGGGCTTAGCAGCGCTACGTCACCACAGCGGGTCCCAAAATATTCAAAAAGGTTTGTACTTGAGAGCAGCACAAACCTTCTTGAGGAGCTTTTTATCCATTTGTGGAGTTGCGTTTTACTTATCACACATACATAAATCTGAAGCACCACTTACTCGATTTATTAAGCAATTAAAAGCAACTGGTACTAGTTACTGGGCCTCTTCGATTATCCGTCCCTGACAGTTTCGGATTGCCCGAGGCAGTGCTTTCAGCCAATGAGCATTGCGTGTGCAGCTTCTCGGACAGTCTGGGACTGTCAGACGGATAATCGAAGAGGCCCACTGTTTTTAATCAATGCCCAGCCCCATTGCATTCAAACCAATATATAGATAAATTTCCTCTAAGCAATGAGCCTGGCAGAAATCCACATGGTTGACGTTTCATGGAAAGCAAAGCTAGCATCCATGTAAATGCACAAATGTATTAAATGCCCTCCACCTTGTGAATTTCCATGGAATTAATTTTGTCATCTAATATGTTGAGTGTCAATCCGTCAATTAATTCACCCTTTCCCTGCCATCTGCTAGCTTGTCAGATAGTTCAACTGGTACAGTGATTGCCCAGAAAGGCCCCAAGTTTACCAGAGCAGGACAAATTTTCTTCCTCATATGGTTCTCTTAAGCTTTATGGAACCTCCAGGTGGATGCCAACTTTTCATAAACTTGCTTTCAAAACAATTCCTCTGAGCCTGCTTTGCTATACTGTAGACATTTCAGCCTATTAGTCATAATGAGCCACAGTAGGACTGTGCAAGAGGATGTATGCTAAAGTAATGAAGCCTTGCCCAAGGCACTTCATCCCAATGCACGACCGGAAAAGGATAGAATAAAAATGGCACCTTTCTTGAAGGAGAAATGACAAAAATTTTCCCTAGCTTTTTCTGCTCACTCTGTAAACACGGTACACGATGCCTCAATTCCTAAGGCGTGCAACAAATCATGAATTGTAACATCTTTCAATGTGTACGAATTCAACAAGTGCGCCAGATGCTTTAGCATAAGGTTTGTGTGCAAGTCATATGTGTAGACTACAAAAGTTGGGGGAATCGGGGGGGTGGGGGTCACATAGTATCACTAGTGCTTAGGTGAACACAGTAGTTGAAGCCAAATTGTAATCGCCTTGTTCAAAGCTTAAGACTATTTTTGGACAGGAGCTCTTTTTTTTTATTTGCTTGCCAGCAGCCTATGCATCTTCATGTAGGACCACTACTGGACTAATGCTCAGCTATAGGTTTGCAGTTTTGGAGGGGCAAGGCACATCTCTTGGGGTAGAGGGATGGGCTTGCCAAGTCCACCGTCAAAAGTATGGCTCAAGCAGTCCAAGGGCTCACAATTCTGGCTTCGCACAGGTGTCATGAAGCCAATTCATTTTGCAATGAAGATCAGTAAGACATAGGCATTTTATATATTCTTAAAAATTTAGTAGGTTTTAAACCAAAAAGACAAATTTGAATGTAACCTATCGGAAGGTTTTTCGACAGCTTCAAAACCTATGAAACACTTTCTTTCATCATACTTACAAGTGTTGCTCGGACATGCACTGCCAATCTTAAGAAAAATCACCCTACTGCTAACAGCAGGCCAAGTATATTTTAAGTGGTAACATGCACTGGCACACCTAATGAAAGCAACAAGAATGCTCAATAACACAGGCTTTGTACATGCAATCATGCAAAATGCTGCTCAACCAGCAAGAAAAACAGACATGCACTCATGCACCCATACCTTCCAAGAATCAGCAATGCCTCGACCACGGCAGGGGACACTTGATGGACGGAAAGCACCTGGTTGTTGCGTTGCATTATTTCTTTCCCGAGCAGCTGCTTGCAAGTTAGCAGTGTGTAAACTTCGGGCACAAATTGCCTACTTCCAGAACAATGCTGAATTGAGACACCTTGCATTCAAATCGGAATGTGCCATGGGTATTAAAACACAGTCATGTGAATAGGCACATAAATGGCATTTAATGCCAGTTTTCAGCAGGACCATGAAGTAACGGGAGGCACAAATCTAGTAATCTTACACCTCTACTCCAGTTCAATTTGCATTCACAAATGAGGACACGTGTGAGCTGAATGAAGCAAGGACAAACTAAGCACTGGAAAGCAAAAGTGCTGGTGTGGCACATGCAATGGCATGCATTACAAAAATGCCGAATACCGAAGCAGCACAGCACCGAGGAGAAGAAAGCAATAAGAAGGCAACAGAGCCAAAGCACTTTCCAAAGCGTGCATTTTTCTTTGCCCAAGAAGCAGGTTTCAATGCACAAAGAGTAAGTCAGCCACCAGAATCTCAAGGCAACCGCTTACACTGCAAGGCCTCTGAAGCAGTCGTCACAACAGGCAGGCTGGGTGATACCAGAGGGCATGTACTGGAGCTAGTGGTGCCGTGACCACTGGAATCAATGGCACTGCAGCCACGAGCAGCAGCAGCAGCAGCAGCAGCAGGACCATGCGACGTGGGACACTGTAGAAACAAAGAATTAATTTCCGAGTGTTCAAGATCCCATTAAAATTAAAATCTGGAGCTTTACGTTCCAAAATTCTGAATTTTGACCACCTGGGGTTCTTGAAAGTGCCCCCAATGTACGGTACACATCGAAGGCATTTCGCCTCCATCGAAATGCGGCCGCCGTGGCCAGGATTCAATCCCGTGACCTCGTGCTCAGCAGCCCAACACCATAGCCACTGAGCAACCACGGCGGGTGCTCTGTACAGAAAGGACAAAGGGGCTGACAAAGGGTGGGGCACATCGCGTGAAGGAGCGTGAGGTGAGCATAGGTGTTGGTCTGGAGTTGCCTCCAAGTCGTGGCTTCAGCTCCGGTGAAGGATGGGTGCGGTGGCGGCATCGTTCTTCTCGAAAGGCGGTAGTGCTGAAGTATATCGTAGTAAGTGTGCAGTGTTTCTGGACTTGGGTCTTCTGGCGTCTCTTGCAGTGCCCGGTTGCAGTGACCTCGGGCTATCGTGTGTGCACGATGGTTTCCGCTGATGGCTTCGTGTCCCAGTGTCCAGATTATCGCATGCTATTTTATGTAGATGGCCATTCGCGTAGGCTCGACATCCTGACTGACAGTCTAAGAATATATAGTTCTTCATTTTGTCTCGATGCCGAGATGGCAAGGGCAATGGCGGCCTCCTCTGCTGCGGCGACGTTCTGCGTACTATCGGAGGCGGATACCAGTTTCTGCTGTCGGTGTCCAGCCACGCTGATTACCATGCCCTCTCCATTCGGGTACATGGCTGCATCTGTCCAGCGAGCAGTGGAGAGAGTGCCGTATCTCCTTCATAGTGTTTTCGCTCGAGCTTTTCTCCTGCCCAAATGATATTCCGGGTGCATGATACGCGGAACAGGGGCCACCATGATTTGCTCATGTAGGAACTTGAGGAGTACTTGTTGATTGTTGGTTGTCGCCACGGGGTATTGCAACCTTCGAAGAGTTGCTCTGCCTGTTCTAGTGAGGTTGAGGTGTGTGATTTTCGCATGTCAGTGTTTCAATTAGTTCTTCTAAGGTGTTGTGGATGTCCAGGGATAGAAGTTTCGTTGTTCCGGTGCCTGGAGGAAGGCCGAAGGCTTGTTTGTACGCTTTCCGCAGTAACACATTTAGTTGCGCTTTTTCTGTAGATGTTAGGTTCAGATAAGGTGACGCGTACGTGACTCTACTAATGATAAGGGCCTGAGTTAAGCATAGTAGGTATTCTTTCTTCATGCCATGTCTGCGACTGGCAACCCTACTGATCATGTGAGCTACGCCGTAGGCAGTTTGTTTTAGTGTGTTTAAGCGTAGTAGGTATTCTTTCTTCATGCCATGTCTGCGACTGGCAACCCTACTGATCATGTGAGCTACGCCATAGGCGGTTTGTTTTAGTGCGTTTAGTGTGGTTATTGCGACCACTATCTTGCATGCAGACACCTAATATGCGGAGTGTTTGGACTCTGGGTATAGGTTTTTGGTTGATGTGTATTTATATGGCCTCTCTACCTGTGCTTTTTCTTCTGGATTTCTTTTTGAGAACGAGGAGCTCGGATTTTTCTGGGGAGCATTCCAGGCTGCACTCCTTGGCGTATTCGGTGACAGCATCTGTCGCCGCTTGCAGGGCGTCCTGATGTTCTCCCTCCGAGCCTCGAGTTGTCCAAATGGTAATGTCATCCGCATATATTGCGTAACGAAGGTGCGGAATCTTCTCTAGATGCTCTGGGAGGTTTTTCATGGCGACATTGAAAAGAAAAGGTGATAAAAGGTGACAAGACTGATCCCTGAGCAGTGCCTCTATTTGGAACCTTTTTCTCTTTTGTTCTCAGAGTATCCATGCCTACCGTTGCCGTGTGGTCCATTAAGAATGCTCGAATGTAGTTGCAGGTTCGTTTGCCGCAATTTAGTTGCGATAAGTTTTTTAGGATGGCCTCATGAGCTACAATATCAAATGCGCCTTTAAGGTCCAGTGCGAGTATGCATTTTGCATGTGTGGTGACATGGTCCAGTAGTTCTTCCTTCAACTGGAGTAGTACGTCTTGAGTCAACAAATGTGCCCTGAAGCCGTACATTGTGTCAGGAAAGAAACCCGTGTCATCCACGTGAAGCTTCAGGCGACTGAGCACAGTGTTTTCGAAAAGTTTTCAGTATGAGTACTATGTGCGCGTGCTTCCATTCATTTGGTAGTGTTCCCCCTTCCCAACGGGTATTAAAGAAAGTCATTAGGGCTTCTATGGAATCGTCCAGGTCTCTCAGGATTTTGTTTGTGAGCCCATCTTGTCCGGGTGTTGTGTTTCGATTTAGGGAGTGAAGCGCTGTCCAGACTTCCATCATTTAAAATGGGCGATCTAGGTCTCCATTTGGCCTCCTACTATAGTTTGGTATAGATGTTTGTTTCCGTGTGTGATCACCGATGTATTTTGCCTCTAGCTCCCGCAGAATCTCTTCATCCGACCCTGGTTGGTTGTGAAGTATGCGTCTGATTGTGTGCGAGGTGTATTGCTTGCTTTTGGTTGGGTCCAGTGCGTGTTTTAGGATTGCCCACATTTTCGACGAGCTGAGCCTTCCGCTCAGGCTGGCACACATGTGTTGCACATTTTGGCACACCAAGACAGTAGCATATTCTTCCGCCTGTTGTGTAAGAGCTGCTATGCGCAATTTTATTTTTATATTATGTTTTTGTTTGTGCCATCTTTTCAAGAGGCCTCCTCTATGAGCGTCCTACATATGCACGAGATGTGGGTCTACCACCGGATTTTCCGTGGTGAGTTGCATCCGCTTCGAGTGTTGCCTGATCGACTCTTTGAGCTCACTCGTCCATTGCTGCAGCAATGTGATATCCTGCTTTTCTTTATTTTGTTGAACTCTCGCTTTACGAAATGCCGACCAATCCGTAAATAGGATCTGACTGATGCGTTCGCGTGTATGCTTGAGCAAAATGGTAACTTCCAGGATGTGGTGCTCGCTACCCCATCGTTCCTTCCATATTTCTCCATGTGGCCTTAACGTGGTTCTTGATCATGGTAAGGTCCGGACACGTATCCCTTGATACACTATACCCCACTAGTTGGAAAGTCTGGGTCTGTGAGGAGTTAGAGTGCGTGTTTTTGAATGACTCAGTGGATGGTGTTTCCTTTCTTTGAAGTGAGGTTGTAACCCCAAGTCGGATACATTGCGTTTAAGTCGCCTAGCACAAGTATCTTGTTGTTTTTGGCCTCATTGAGCGCCGATCTGAGGAGGTAATCAAAATTTTCACCACACTTTTTGGGTGGGCGATACATGTTTAGGACGAAGACGCTGCGTGCCTTCCTGTCTGCCGAGAGTATTTCTATGTATACGTGGTCAATCTCACTACCATCCAGTGTGCAGTATAATTGCCGTCAGCCTTAGAGAGACAAGCACTGCTACCCCTGTATCTGTCTTCGCCATATACGTTTCATATCCGGACATGGTGGGCCTCGTGCCTGTTTCCTGTAATGCGATAACCTGCGGGGGGGGGGGGGGGGGGGGGGAGTTGTTGCGGTTTTTATGTATTGTTGTAGTGTGGCTTTTTTCTTGAAAAGTTCCTGCAATTCCACTGCCATGCATGGAGCTCTTGTGCGTGATTACAGTGGAATCTCGATGATACGAATCTCAAGGAGTCACGAAAAAAATACGTATTAGCCGAAATTCGTATCATCGAAACAATATTAAAACTAGCTAAATTAAAGAGTCAAGAGGTGAACTCACTCAAGCACACGTACGTAAAAAGCATTTACAGTATAGACCACTTATAACCTAACCGTGTATAGTGCGGAACTGGGTACAACGCGGCCTTTTCCGACTCCCGTTTACCCTCCCATAGAACTCAATGTATACGCATACCGCTTACAGTGCAGCCGCGTGAGACGAAATTGCGGCTTCTGCGGGAAAATCTCGCCGACAAGGGCGGTAGCGAGCACGAGATGCACCCACCGATGGAAGAGGAGATCAACGAGGGCGATGTGGAGGAGGAGCATGAGACGTGGAGCACGAGTCCAAGGGCGATAAAGTCGTCACCGCGCGCCGTATGTGCGAGTGAAAGCGCGCGGGTGACGTGCGCCTTCACGGACAACGAACGCACAGCGGAGAGCAAACGCGACCTCCGTTGCGCGAAAGGCCGTGGGGGTATGGGAGGGAGGGAGGGGGGGCGATGCTGTGCTGCGGCGCCAAATGTGTATCTTGCAACCGAGCGCAAGGGTAGCTGGCGACGCAATCTCCCCACGCGAAAGGAGCAAAGCGCGAAGGTAGTGTGGGAAGGAGGGAGTGGGGGGGGGGGGGGGGGGGGGGGGGGCGGCTCCTACTCTGCCAACAAATGCGTTCTTGTACTTTGCGCCTGTGCCGGCTGTCGGTGTTATCGCGCGCACCGTATCTTGAAAGCGATCTCCACGCGGCTCTGACCTTTGTACGCGCTGTGCTTACCCTGCTCAGTTTCCGTAGAAGCAATAGACCGCACGAACCTTCGCTTGCTGCGGCGGCCGCGCGCGTGGGGAAGCGCGGCCGCCGCGGCGAGCGAAGAGACAAAAAGAAAAGCACAAAAGCAACAAAAGCGTCACCGCTTCAAACTCTTCGCGCCCAGTCGCGGCTTCCGCGCTGTACGGCGCCGCGTCCGCGCCTCCGCACTAAAAGAGAAAGGAAAAACGCGCGTGACTGCGCACTGTTCTCTTTCGCGCCCGTCGGTGGGGCGGCGTTTATTCGTATCAACCGACGCGGGTCGAAAATGGATTCGTAGCAACCATTCTCTAGCACGTTGAAAAGTAATGGGGCTGGGCCGGGACCTCAGAAAAATTCGTATCATCCGGAAATTCGTATTAGCCGTGATCGTATCATCGAGATTCCACTGTATTGCACTTACTCGCCATCGTGGGGTAATGGTGTGTTCTCCATGGACCTATCCAGATCCTAGACGCTTGAGTTCGCTTTCAGCTTCTTTCTTTTCTTTCCTTTAACAGGAAGATTGTCCGCTAGCTGCTTGCGGAACACGAGAAGCTGTTCTTGAAGTTTTTCGTAGAGGAAAAGTTCAAGCTGCTGCATCTAACACTGTTCCTGCAGCTGCAGCTGTTGTAGCTTTTGCGACAGGGAAGTTTCCATCTGGTGAAACATTTTGACAGACGACAGAGTGGTATTGGGGAGGGAGTTAGATTCAGATGACAGAGAAGCGAGATGCCCCTTGCAGGTGGTCGCTACCACCTACCTGACTTTCCGGCAGCGAAGCTTTTAGTTTGGCTATTTCTTCCTTTGTGGCTTTTATCTCATCTTTGGCCTCTTTCATTTCTTTATAGTGCCTTTCTTTAATTTTTTTTTTATTTTTGTAATGTAAATTTCCCTAGTCTCTTAACTCCCTTGCGTGCGTCTCTCTCTTCTTTGAGTTGTTTACGGAGTCCGTCTATGAAAGTGGGGATTATGTTTTTGTCTGCAGAGGTGGGACCACAAGCAGTGAGAGACGGAAAAAAATGTTGTGACCAGCTCACTTGCAAGTTTGTCGATTTCTGCTGCGCTAGCGCTGCTATATGCCTCGCACGGGACGTCGACCTCAGTCGGGATCTTGACCGGGATCTCTAACATATTCCCGCCAAAGAGAAGTTCTTCATACCTTAGATTACGTGGCTTTAAACACTACGTGTGAATAAAACCACCAGCCACCCCGACTTGCCCTTAGCCCAGTATGCGCCACAGATGACCTCCCAACATATAGTGTGCAGGCCACGTATTCCCTCAGCCATGCGGACAGCCATGCGCAGCCATGGCCAGGCAAGAGGGGATCTGCGCACTTCTCTCATTATCACCATCATCAGCCTATATTCATGTCCACTGCAGGACGAAGGCCTCTTCCTGTGATCTCCAATTACCCCTGTCTTGCGCTAACTGATTCCAACTTGCAACTGCAAATTTCCTAACTTCATCATCCCACCTAGTTTTCTGCCACCCTCGACTGCGCTTCCCTTCTCTTGGTATTCATTCTGTAACTCTAATGGTCCACCGGTTATCCATCTTACACAATACATAGCGTGCCCAGCTCCATTTTTTTCTCTTAATGTCAATTACAATATCGGCTATTCCCGTTAGCTCTCTGATCCACACCGCTCTCTTCCCGTCTCTTAACGTCAGGCCTAACATTTTTTGTTCCATCACTCTTTGTGCAGTCCTTAATTAAAGATGGAGGAGATATCATACTTGAAAAGCTTGCGGCCCTTTATACGCAATGCCTCTCGACTTCAAGTGTACCAGAAAGCTGGAAGAACGCCAACATTATACTCATGCATAAGATGGGAGACGTTATAGAATTGAAGAATTATAGACCCATTAGCTTGCTTTCAGTATTGTATAAAATATTCACCAAGATAATTTCCAATAGAATCAGGGCAACACTTCAGCCAACCAAGAGAACAGGCTGGCTTCAGGAAGGGATATTCTACGATGGATCACATCCATGTCATCAATCAGGTAATAGAGAAATCTGCGGAGTACAATCAACCGTTCTCTATGGCTTTCATAGATTATGAAAAAGCATTTGATTCAGTAGAGATTCCAGCAGTCATAGAGGCATTGTGTAATCAAGGAGTACAGGAGGAATACGTGAATATCTTGGCAAATATCTACAAGGATTGCACAGCAACTTTGGTTCTCTACAAGAAAATTTGAAAGTTACCTATCAAGAAAGGGGTTCAAACATTAGAAAAATGTTTGAAAATTGGTATGTACAGAAATACATTTATAAACTCAACAGTTGTGACTTTTTACCTTATAAATTGTGATAACAGATGCAACAACACTGTTCCCATACCCTCCTACCACCTGCATTGACAGCGCTCCTCTTGGCACGGTTTCTCATTTGTAGCATGGATGGAGCTGGTGTGAATTGGTGCAATTGATGCAGCCCTTCCCATCACCGGCCAACACAAACAGGTTTATTTCACAAGGAACTGTAATTTGTTACTGTAAAAGACTCTTAATATTAAATTGGTAATCAGTTTTCCTCCCAAATAGGTACACATATGTGTCGGTACCATTAAAACATCTCGCCTTAAAAGTGACGCTAAATAGCAACACTAAATCCAATTACACTGGTAAAGTATTCTTTTAAAATCCACTTTTCATTCATCTGGCAGAAGGTTTGTACATGCAAGTAGATGCTGTCAAAATACATAACATCACAGTGGACTCCACAACATCAGCTAGGGGATTTTATGGCAGTTTAATTCTTGTGCGTTTTATGGATTAGAAAGCCTCCTTTTGTGGTAAGACTGGTCTTGCTAATGAAGAAATGTAATTTACTGATACAATTTAAGTTAATCTTCTTTAGAGCCCCTTTGAAGAAGCCAAGAAGTTTTGATCACATATGTTAACTGTTCAACAGTCAGTGTGAAATGTGAGCATCAGACACCAAGCATTTTCACTTTCCATGCACTTTGTAACGAGTACTGTGCAGTTCAAGCATTTATTAAATACTGAACAATGTAGTCACTCTAGGATTATTCTTTTTCTGGTAATGAAAACAAGTTTCCGATGATGCAAGCATCAGCCACAAAATTGTACAAGATGCTAACTAAAACAAAAAAAGCACGCAAACATGTACACATGCACCCATACCTTCCCGGGAGTACGAATGCCTCGTCCACGACCTCGAGCTCTTGGATGACTAGCAGCAGGAGACCTACATGGCGCATGATTCTTTCCCTGGGCAGCAGCTGTTCAAGTATGTGGTGTGTAAACCAAAGGCAGAATTAATTCACCTTGCTCTACAAAACCATAAAATTAGTAACATGGGACAGCCCAATAGTATGTCGGGGCTGCCAACTATGTAGCCAGAGGGGGGGGGGGGGGGTTCTGTTGAGCCCCAAACCCTCCACACCACCCCCCCCCCCCTTGCGACGAACAAGAAGGAAGGAAGGAAGGAAAGAAAGCAACAAAGAAGGAAATCACGTGTGGCTCGTACCCGCATTGGGTATGTGGGTATAAGCCGCCGAGAGCAGGAGTGGGAGAGAACTCGTCGGCGTCGCGCCAGTGCCTCGGCAGATCAGGCCCGCGAGGCGGAGCACAAGCGGCAATGTCGGGCCGATCCGGCGGCTCGTGCAGCCGAGCTAGGCAAAGACGTAACCAATAATTAAGAAAGACTTTAATGATTATTATTATTATTATTATTGAAGTTTATTGGTGCAAGGGCCAGATGTGGTCAAAGAGCGCCAAGGCTATGGTAATAGGCTGCCATTGGTGGATGAATAATGAATATCAAGACGTGGATGAAACATGGCTGTAAAGAGGCCTAAAAAGATTTGTTGAAAAGTCCGCAAATATATACGCATTAAAACCAGACGATGATACATGACATGTTATGAAGAAACAATGTATTAAGAACAAGTGATATACTAAAATACTAAATAGTACTAGTACCTTACCAGGGCCCTTAAGCACAGAAGCCTGGAGGCATGTGCCATACAGGTCGCAACTATCGTAGCAGCAGCCTCTGGTGAGAGGACGCACTACGAATCACGTGGGCTTATAACGCGCAATAAGTCGACATCATGTAAAAAATGTAAAACTGATTTATGGTAAAAATTGGTTCTGCTCCAAGAAACAATACTGGATGAAGAGGAATGAGGCATCAGTTTGTTATAGGAAAGTGCTTATTTCGTTCAGCCTTTACTTCCCCGACACTCCACCAAGATGTGGAGAACGGTCAGCCTCTTACCACACCTACCACAGAGGGGAGGTTCACCACCAGTCAGCAGGTAAGAATGAGTGCCGTATGCGTGTCCTATTCTCAGTCGACAGAGCACGACATCAGTTTGTTGTGCATTTGTTACCGAAGACCAATTTCGTAGGTGCGGCTTGATTAAATGAAGTTTACTGGAGGTTTCACAGTCCCAGATGGATCGCCAAAAGTTTCTCAGCTTATTGCGCAAGAAAGGCTTCAAGTCCGTGGGAGGGATAGCTACGGTAGAGTTGCAGGCTCTCGATGTTATGGATGTAGCAAGTTCGTCAGCAAGCGTATTGCCCGCTAGGCCTCTGTGCCCTGGCACCCAACATATAATGATATAGTATTGGTTAGCGGCTTACACAGTACATAGAGATGAGTAGATGTCGTTGATTACTGGATTTTTATGGTTCCATGGAGATATTAAAGCTCTTACTACGCTTAGAGAGTCTGTAAATATGACAGCTTTTTGTAGTTTTAATGCCTTTATGTGTTTTACAGCCGACAGTAATGCATAAGCCTCTGCCGTAAAGATGCTCATGCCTGCGTGCTGAACATTGCATTCCAAGAAGGATGGCCTGACTGCTGCGTAGGATACGCCACTAGGTGACTTTGATGCATCAGTATAAAATTCTTGACAGCAGTACTTCGACTGGAGTTCCAGAAAGTGCATACGGACATGCATCTCTGGAGCATGCTTTGCAACTTTTACAAATGACGTGTCGCATTCTATCAGCTGCCACAGCCACAGTGGCAACCACCTTGTTGGAGCCATCAGTGGATGCACATATAGTGGGACATTCATTTCCTCGCTCAGCTCCCTCACGTGTAGCGAGAAAGGCTTTCTCATTGAAGGTTGGTTTTGAAATAGTGTGGCAGACCTCAAACCTTTAATGGTTTTATAACACAGGTGATCGGGATTAGAGTACACTTTGAGGAAATATGTGAAGTTTATGTATGTTCTTTGCAGGTGGAGTGACCACTCATTGGATTCTACATATTAACTCTGTATAGAACTTGTGTGACCAGGCAAATGCCTAAATAGTGAACGGGATCCGAAATTTTCAATGCACTTGGAGCAGCAGAGCGATACACCACGGACCCATAGTCCAGACGTGACCGTATGAGGCTCCTGTCAGGTTCATTAAGCAGCCCCTGTCACTGCCCCATGTTGTGTGCGCAAGAATTTTAAGGATGTTCATTGTTTTCAAGCATTTGGCTTTGAGATACCTAATATGTGGAATGAATGTAAGTTTAAAGTCAAGTAAGACACCAAGAAATTTGTGCTGTGTCTTCAAAGGTAAGCACTGACCATAGAGCTAAATACTAGGCACTCGGACAAGGCCCTTCTTCCTAGTAAAGAGGACGCAGGAGCTTTTCCGTAGATTCAGCTTGATGCTGTTCCGATTTGCCCATGCTGAGACTTTGTTCAACCCAAACTGAATGTATCACTCACAGACTGCAATATTACACGATTTAAATCTAATCTGCACATCATCGATACTTCGTGGGATAAACGAACATAAAGAGTTTTAACAATAAAAACGGTACAGCTAAGTGCATCACCCTGCGGTACCCCAGTTTCCTGTGTAAATGACCTAGACAGAACATTACTAATTTTAACGAACTCGGAAAGTAGGAAAGTAGGGTGTGAGAGATAACTTGCAATTATGCTAAGCATGTTACCATGGATGCCCATTCCTGATAGGTCTCTGATAATGCCATAGCACCATGTGGTGTCATAGGACTTTTCCATATCGAGAAAAACTGTCAAGAAGTATTGTTTATGGGCAAATGAATTGCGGATGTTTGCTTCAATGCGCACAAGATGGTGGGTTGTGGACTGGCCTTCTCGAAAACCACATTGGTAGGGATCAAGCATGTTGTTTGATTCTAGGAAATGCAAAAGACGGCGATTTATCATTTTTTTCGAAAAGCTTACATAGGCAGCCTGTAAGTTCTATAGGACAGTAGCTTGTTACCAAGGGTGGGTCTTTACCCTGTTTCAAAATGGTTACGATAGCTTCCTTCCATGTCGCTGGAAGTTGTCCAGCTGCCCAAATGTGATTAAGAAGTGCGGGCAATGTTATCTGTGTGTCCATGTGCATGTTCTTGATCATGTCATACATGATCCTGTCTGCTCCCGGCGCAGAGCTTTTGCAGACGTTCAATGCTGCTCTAAGCTCAGCAATGTTGAATGGACGGTAGTATAGACTGTTTCCTCTGCATTTGCGGTCCAGTGTTTTGCATTCTTCTATTTCTTTGTGTTTAAGGAATGTATGTGTATAGTGCGCGGAACTAGATACATACTGAAAATGTGTTCCAAGAGCGTCTGCCTGATCTTCCAACCCGTTTCCTTGATTATTTAGCAAAGGCAGAGGATGCGGTTCCTGCCCCTTTAGCCTTCTGAGCGCATTCCACACTTTTGTTTCTTGGGTACACAAACTTATTGCCATCAGAAACCTCTGCCAGCTTGCTCTCCTAGCCTGCCGTCGAGTGCGCCTTCCCTCTGATTTAGACTGCTTGAATTGAACAAGCTTTTCTGCAGTTGAGCATCGACGCAGAATGCCCCATACTTTGTTTTGCTTCTTCCGAGCTTGTCGGCAGCCATCATTCCACCAAGGAACTCGTCTTTCGCGTGAACAACCTTTTGTTTGAGCGATGAATTTTTCTGCAGCGTCAATAATAAAAGCGGTAAAATATGCTACAGCATGATCTATACTAAAATTACTTATAAAAACTCGTGATAAGTACGTGGATTCCTTAAAACACTTCCAGTCAGGACGTGTTTTTGGGCTAGTTGGTTCTTCATCATCAAGTAATAGCCAGCGCCAGAATATACACGGGACCAAACGACGAGTAACGAGACAGACGCAGGGCGCACTATGTCTGTCTCGTTACTCGTCGTTTGGTCCCGTGTATATTCTGGCGCTGTCTATTACTTGATGACTTCCAGTCAGCTGAGGCTAGTTTCCAGCGAGGGTCATGCAGAGGGGAGTCATGTTGTGTTACTAAGTTTAGAGTAACTGGGAAGTGGTAACTTCCAAATGGATTTTTGAATGCATGCCACTCTAAATCGGGGAAAAGAAAGGCAGAGCCAATCGACAGGTCTATTGATGAGTATGAATTATGATAAAGATTGTAATATGTTGGTTCCTTCTTATTGAAGAGGCATGCACCAGAGTTCACAAGAAAGTTTTCTATAGGTTGACCTCTCGGGTCACATCGCAAGTCTCCCCACAACGTGTTGTGAGCATTAAAATCACCCACAAGTATGTAGGGTTCCGGAAGCTGATCGAGATTATTGAGCTTATAAAAATTGTTTTTCCCAAGATGATTGTTTGGGGGTATGTATATAGAAGGTACAATGACCAATTTAATAAAAAGAATTGCCCAAATTGACACTGCCTCAAGGGCCGTCTGAAGGGCCACATGTTGACAAGCTACAACTAGTGCTACCACCACCGGACAACGCCCGGACGACACGAAAGCGTCGTCTCAGTCTTTGTGAAAAATGGCGTATTGCCGGAGAAAGTTGGATTGTGTAGATTTAAGGTGTGTCTCTTGAACACACAGCACCTTAGGATTCAACATGTATAGGATTTCTTTAACGTCATTGAAGTTGTGGAGGAGTCCTCTGACGTTCCACTATATTATTTGTGTAGTCACGGTGAAAGTGTTTTTTGTGCTGGGTGTTTAAAAGAGACGAGTTAGCTCACAGAGCCCTTGTTGGGCCCAGTGATGTGCGATTTTTCTTTTTTTGAAGCGATCGCGAGAATCTTGCCGCTCCTTAGGCACTAGCAGCGCCGTCTGGCTGGTTATGTCCATTGGCTCTTGCGAGGCGCTGGACACGCGCTCGCAAGAGTGCAGTGTTTGACGTGAAGGCCTCGTCTCCAGAGACAAGACTCTCAAGGGAACAGCCCGGAGGTCGATGGCCCCTTCTTCTGGGGCGGCGGAGCAGCACTAGTCGCAGCCACCGAGGGGGCGTATTGACGTCACCGCCGGCTCACAGCGTGTGGGCCGGACAGCCGCCAGACGTCGTTGTGGCGCTGCCCCCTGACACACCACTTCGGCAAAACTGACTTTAGGCAGGTACGACACCCCCGCCTGCGAGCCTCCTTGAACATCATATTTTCCTTTACTTTGATTGTAACTATTTCTTTTTCTTTCTTGCAAGACAGGCATGACTGCGAGTATGCAGCATGCTCGCCATCACAGTTCACACAGTGTGGAGCGTTTTCGCATGTTTCAGAGGCATGGTCACCGGAACTACATTTAACACATCTGTCGGCCTCGGAAATTCTGGGAACTGTGGCCGAAACACTGGCATTTGAAGCAACGAAGATTTGGAACACAGGGTCTGACCTGTAGCTTTACATAGACTGCATCGATTGTCTCGGGCAGGTTGCTAGAGCCAAAAGTAAATACTAGATGCTTGGTTTTAATCTCCGAATTATGCTAAGACAGGACGTCTTAGCATAATTCGTTTAACAGTGATCCCGTTTTGCTCGCTCCAGCCTTCCAACAGTTCAACTTCTGTCAGCTCCATCAGGTCATCATCGAAGACAACACCACGGCTGGTGTTCATAGTTCGGTGCAGAGATATTGTCACTGGAATTTCCTCAAATGACACTAAGTTAGGAAGCATTTCATGCTGTTTCGCATCGTGGAGTTCCAAAAAGGAGGTCACCGCTAGCCATTTTCGATGCTTTGTAGCCTGCTCCGAGAGCTTCAGTCACTTTTCGAAACGAGGAAAGGTCAAATCATTCTCACCATCTTTTCGGGTTTATCAGAATGGATAACATGGAATCAGGGGAAGTTTTGCAATCTGTTGCCAAGAAATTGAAAAACATCTTCGGTGTGCCCTCGTTTCTGAAGGCGATCAGGGAGTCGGGAGAACAATGAAAAAGCCATATAAGTTACTATAATTTCGGTAGCTATGCCAGCCGCCCACCACCGAGCCTAACAAGGAGATGCTACGACACCCGAAGGCAACGAAGACGCCAACTGTACATAGCTACTAGTATAACCTAATATAACAGACCCAAGGTTGGATGAACTACACCAGGTTAACCCTTGCTGCCTGGAAGGTTGGAAGTAAAACGAAGTGAAGACACGAGAGATGGAAAGTGAGAGAAAGACAGAGGTTGGAGGGAGAGTGAGACAGGAAAAGGCAACTGCCGATTTCCCTTGGGTGGGTCAGTCCGGAGGTGCCATCTACGTGAAGCCGAGGCCAAAGGGGCGTGTTGCCTCCGCCGAGGGGCCATAAAGGTCCAAACAACCGGCATCGGCTCAACCCCCCAGGATCCGCTTTTCCCGGACACTGCTAAGCCACACACGGTTAAGCGCGGGAGGGTCCACCCCTCATGTGCTTGGATAAGTGGTGCCGCAACACACCAAACGCCTGCCGACGCAGACGCCCCTGTGGGAAAGACTTTATTGAACCGTCGGGATTAACCCAGTGATAAACACCGGGGCCACACATTTCAGCTTCGCTGGTTTACCATCCGTACAGGGTGCATGGGCGGTGTAATAGTTTTTTTTCTTTCCCTTGTCCCCGACTTTCATTATTTAATAAACTTGAGAGCTTAGTGCCAGGCTAGCTTGTACACGTTGGTAAGAATGAAAACAGCGCAAAAAAAAAACAGACAAGAAAGAAAGACATAATGCTGACTTGCGCACGGAAAATATAGTAAAGACGGGAGTACAGGGCCGGGGAAGTTAAGAAACAGCCACAACAAACAGGTTGTAGGGGAGGAAGGTGAATGGCTGTGACATCCATGCAGTGGCGCCGCCATGAAAAGGTAGACAGCAATATAGGAATGTTAGGGACCGCCAGGCCATTCAACAACCACGTGAATGTTGAAGAGCGACAGTGACTGATGGAAAAGTTTTGAGGGGAGTGGGGTGATGGATACCAGAAGGTGGGGGGGAAACGCGCATAAAAGATGCCAAGAATGAAGGTGGAAAAAATTAGGGACATAAGAAAAGCGTCTTGGCACTGCCTGATCCCTCGAAACAAGACGGCCGTGGCCAGTCGCAGTTAACCAAACCCAATATAACATGTGCTGCTTGCCGCCGACAGTCCATCCTAACGAAATATCTCTGCAGTCTTTAGAACAGCCGGGTGTCGGGATACAGAACACTCAAGTCTCTCGGAACTGTTAGCCCTTATTTCACTGCATACTACAGATGCTGTAATTTTGACAAGGGCGTCTAACAAAGAAAGCAGCCCTGCTTTGGACTGTCTGCCTCATCGATTCCAGAGGGTAATCAAATAACAATTTGCGTAGTGTGATGAGGACCACAAAGCCATGATCTCAAGTTCCTTCCAAACAGCTCTTCAAACAAGTCGGGCAGCAGGTCACCGAAAGTGAGTGAAACTTGCATCCTCATCCGCAAAGGTGGTCTGCCAATCTTACTTTCACCTCGGAAAATAAACAAGCCCTTCGAGATGCCAAACATGAGTTTTTTCACAGAACTTTACCAAATTTGTTGTCTACTAATCCTCGCAAGTTCTGGAGTGTCGCAAGCATGCGCAAAGTGGACAATATACAGCTGAAATCTGACAGTGGCTCTCCTGTGCCAAAACATGAGTGCAGTGACCTTCTAAACATTTTTTCTTTGTCCTTAATTCATAACATATTATCTACCGTTCCACCGTTTAATCCTCCAGTTTTACCTCAAATGGAACGTATTACTGTTGACTGGGTCGAGATACAAAATCTTATACGTCACGCAAAAGTGTCGTTATCCGCTGGTGTTGGTGGTATTAACTACAAATTTCTTAAAAGCACTGAAACATTCTTCTGTTATATTGTTCTCTATTTTCACTCAGTCATTACAGATGAACATGTTACTGGGTGACATGAAAGTGGGCAAGGCGATTCCGGTGCAGAAGTTGAGTGACAACTTTTCGCCCCTAAACTACAGACCCATATCTATAACATCAATACCTTGTAAAATTATAGGTCACGTAATTTATTGCCAACTAGTTACCTTTCTAGAGACTAACCCTTTTTTTTTTTTCTTTTTAGCATGGTTTCCGAAAACACCATTCTTGTGAAACACAATTGATAGCATTTACTGATGACTCGTTAGCAGCTTTAGACTACTCACTAGATGTAGAAAGCATTCTTTAGATTTTGCCAAAGCCTTTGACACTGCGTCCCATAGACTAATGCTCCTCAAATTTCACACTTAATATTGATGTCGATGTTATTTAAATGGATAGAGTGTTTTTTACACAATCACACACAATATGTGATAGCTAATGAACATAATTCCCATATCGTCAGGTGGAGTCAGGAGTTCCTCAGGGTTCCGTGCTCGGGCCCCTTCTTTTCCTCATTTACATCAACGATCTCCCTATTTCAGTTCTCTCTAATATAAAATTATTTGCCGACTGCATACTTTACAGGAAAATTATTAACTTGTCTGATGCCTACATATTGGAATCTGATCTCAATAACATTTCTCAGTGCGAAACTTGGCAAATGAAACAGAACACTAACATGTGTAAATCAATGAGAACAACATGGTCTGCTATCGATTGTAATACCCGTTCTTATATTATTAATGGTTCCCTTCTAACTACAGTGATTTCGTACAAGTACCTACGTTTCACATCACTAATGATCTTTCGTGGAACTTGAATGTCGAATACATTACTAACAACGGAAATCGCACGCTTGGTTTTCTTCGCCGGAACTTTCGCAAAGCCCCAGTATCCTTAAAATTGCTACTATACAAGACCCTAGTCTGATCCAAGGTAGAATATGCCTCCTCTGTCTGCGATCCCCCAACTAGATCACTAAACACGTCTCTAGAATCACTTCAAAATCGTTTTGCACGCTTCATTCTCTCTAACTATTCGCGCCATTCCAGTGTTTCCCAGATGAAAAAAACTTTCGATCATCCTGACAATTCTGCACAATGCCGCCAAGCCCAACCGTGTGTATTTCTCAAAATTTATTATTTCAATTAAAACTTGAAACTTCTGTTCACTGCGGCTCATTATGTATCATCTCGTGTTGACCATCATCTCAAAGTTGGGGTGCCAAATTGCTGTACTAAATTTTATTGCGAATCCTTTGTTCCAAAAACCAGCATTGAATGGAATCACCTGCCTACCTCCGTCGTTTCCCTCGCAGCACCTGCATCCTTCAAAACTGCAACTGCAGAAAGTTTTTAAACAAGTGTATCTGCTTATATATATATATATATATATATATATATATATATATATATATATATTCTATTTTTGTCCACACTACCACTGCTTTTTGTAATGTCTCATGGCCTTGAGGACACCTGAACAAATTTAAAAAAAAAGCACACTATCAAAGTTCTGGCGCAAAGCTTCATTCCTGTATTTTAAATGTAGAAGAATATAGCATGAGCACAGCGCAGGAAGAGCGATTGAGTAATAGGCAACTTGCAAAGTAGTGTACGCCCTCTTCCATACGTAGCCATGGCCGAACTACTTACTCGACCTGGCTGGAAAACAACACCCATCTCCGCCGTTACCAGGGCTGCAACAAGTTTCTTCTTACTCTTACCCTTACTTTTTCTGCATCAAGTAATGATTGAAACAAACACCAGGCCTTTTTCCATTCACAAAAAACACTAGATGGCAGATTTTTATAGACCATTTGCAAAAATCCAACTTTGCTGTCTTGCCTGGCTGTTTGGCGTTTGCTTACCAAGAACTCTCCTCCACAGACTGCTTGCCTCAAAGTAAGGTCCCTCAAGGGCAGAGCGCAAGCTCAAAGATTACTAAAATTTCGGCAAATATTTCTTGTCCTCATGGTTACCAACCCCACACCACAGGTAGCCGCTGAGAGGACAACCAGCTGATCAACATAGATTAAAGTGCACGAAGTTGCAAACAGAATGCTATGGACTATTTTTTTTTAAAGCATCTTTAGAAAAATAGCATAAGGACGACAGTATATTTTAGGTCGAAGTGGCTGGATGCCAGAACATTGAAAAGCTATTGTCACAAGTTAAGCAAGTGTTTTGGCAACGTAAAAACATGCATCCTCATTGATAAAGCATGCTTTTCTGGGGAGTGCTACAAGTTTGTCTTTGTGTAATGTACAACCTCTCTACATTATATATATATTGTGAGACGTTGACCGATACGATGCCTTTATTTCCGAGCAGTCGCCCGAGTCAGAGACGAAGCACCGCACGAGACAAAAGATGATGATGAGTCGTATGTACAGATGACGACGACATGCGCAAAATGCGCTCACACTAACTTCCCCCCCTTCAGGAAAGCGGTCAGCAAGACCGCAAGCTAGAAAGGGTAGGTACGGCGAATGTAGGGGTTCAGGCAAGATACGTGAACGATTTCCGTAGTGCGGCGGCGGCGGTCAGTAGCTGAGGTGACCGGAGTGACGCGGTAGTTAACGGCCGAAGTTCGTTGCAAAACGGTGTAGGGGCCGAAATATCTGTGGAGAAATTTTTCACAGAGCCCCGGTGCGCGAACAGGTGTCCACAAAAGAACTTCGTCGCCTGGGCGGAACGAAGCAACGCGACGTGTCGCATCATAGCGAATTTTCCTTTTGTCCTGAATGGTAGCGGTGTTGGCGCGGGCAAGTTCACGGCACCGGGAGATGCGAGCGGCAAATTCTTCAGGAAGAGACGCGGATGGAGCAGCAGGTGCTGAAAGGAGTGTAGTGTCCAAGACGAAAGACGGCGGACGACCGTACACAAGGAAGAAGGGACTGTAATTGGTTGTACGTTGGACGGCAGTATTATACGCAAACGTCACAAAAGGTAGGATGGTGTTCCAGTTGGTCTGATCGGGTCGAACATACATTGACATCATGTCAGACAAAGTTCGATGAAAACGCTCCGTAAGACCATTTGTTTGCGGATGGTACGATGATGTGGTCTTATGGATGGTGTCCGAGGCCTGGAGGACTTCACGTAGGACATGCGATAGGAACGTCTTGCCACGGTCACTCAGGAGGACACGAGGTGCGCCGTGGTGCAAAACGATACTGTGCACGAAATCTCGGCAACTTCGGAGGCAGTACCAGAGCGAAGAGCAGCTGTCTCAGCGTACCACGTTAGATGATCCACTGCGGTAACGATCCAGCGGTGACCAGCGGGCGTGAGTGAGAGGGGCCCGTACAAGTCTATGCCCACAATTTTGAAAGGGGTGGACGGGCATGGTAGAGGCTGCAGAGGACTGGCTGGAAGGGATGTCGAGCGTTTTCTGTGCTGGCATGACGCGCAGGATCTAACGTATTTGGCGACAGAGGTGGAAAGGGCCGGCAAGAAACAACGCGTTTTGATGCGGTCGTAGATCTTATAAAAGCCCAAGTGGCCAGCCATCGCGTCGTCGTGAAATGCTTCTAATACTTGGAGTCGAAGTGAGCGAGGTATGATTGGTACCCATCGGTTACCGGAAGGATGGTAGATTAATCGAAATAACGCTCCACCTTGAAGCTTAAAACGCGAAAGTTGTCGTCTTAAGCGACTGTTGGGGGGTCGTGCCAAGCCAGTAAGTCGGTCGATCAGCGTACGGCAGTATGGGTCAGTACGTTGGAGTGAGACGAGGTCACTAGACGGGAGAAAGTCAACTGAGGCAACTGACTGTCCCGGGCTACTGGGCGTGTGCTGAGACGCGTGGCTAGATGGCGAAGTGCATACCGAAGGTGAAGCATGGGCGTTTGGGGACAGCGGGCAGCGCGACAAAGCGTCGGCATCTTGATGTTGTTTGACAGACCTATACGTGACAGTGAAGTCATATTCCGGTAAGCGCGGTACCCAACGGCCGAGGCGTCCAGACAAGTTTTTCAGCTCACAATATATATATATATATATATATATATATAGACACCAAGGAAAACATAGGGGAAATTACTTGTACTTACCAATTGAATTACTCATAGACTGTCAGCCAGCGCCACCACTCACAAACCTTGGCAGCGGATATATATATATATATATAGACAAGTTTACAGAAGTAGCCAGTGCAGAACCCTCCCCGAAACAAATTTCTGTTGTTGCATTGCATGAAATAAATGTCAGCCAAGCTATTCGCCGCAAGATCGAACTATAGGTGGCAGCACCGTTGCCATGTTAGTATGGATAGGCGGTCGACGGCACACATTGAAATGTACACGTCACCGTTCGACTGTGAACAATTGCCCAATTTTCTTGTGATGAAACCTGCTGACTGCAGTGAGCTGATCTTCTAATGGCCTCCAATGCCACATTTTTTCACAAAATGTTCACGTTTCTATTTACTTGAAAGAGGTGCAAACTTCCATTCAATGGGGGATTGGCCGGCACTCACCCACACAGTCTCCGTTTTGGCACTTTCTCGGAGCGTTTTGTGTATGTTTCGCTTGCGTTCTGTCTACTCTGTTAATATTGTTGCATCAGTTAATACCGCATTCTCTGCGAATCTTGCACTGGTTTAAAAAATTGTATTCCTATACAACGAGGGTAAAGTTGCAAGTTAATGTGCACTCTACACCACCAATTGATGTGCACTCTACAGCTTCTTTTCGTATTCTTGTTTGTTTATTTGCTGTGAAATGCAAACAGTTAATGAGTTCTATTAGGCAAGCTAGGCCACTGCGACAGTATGTTAGTAGGATCATCAGGTTGCCTCATACGAGATTTTTCTCGCCCCTGCATGGTTATGCACACAACAGCAATGTGACAAAGTTGTAACTATTTGAGGAGCTAGAATCATTAGGCAGTCTTATTCCTGCTAATAGTGGCCACTGTCTTGCATCAGGCTAAACACACCACAATGAAGAGCGAAAGGAAATTATAATAGTCGCCTTTCAACTCAGTGTTACAATCTCCTCCGTCTAGAGACTGCCGTGAAACACATGGTCTTCGTACAATGCCATAATGAAGCTTTCTTTTTGTAGCAGCTAATCAGATTACAAAGTGCATGACTTAATTGAGAGGCAAAACTTATTTGCAAAAGAGGCATCAGAACCATATATTAAAAGAACATCTCTGGTCTCGTAACCACTAAGCAAGTCATACTATTATCGCAATTATCATAATACAGTTATCGTGATATAAAGTATGACATGATCGGATATGAGTGAACACTTAGGATTCTTTTTTCTACTGCTCAGCGATGTTCATACCACCCCATTCATGTTCCGTGGTATCACAGAGTTTTCGGAGTGATCTACAAACCGTGACAAGTCACTAAAGCGAGGTATTCACACCTCATTGCTACCATTAAAACAAGGTAAAATGCTTTTTGTGATGTTGTGTTAACACAAATCAATAATAAAATTGATATGATTGTGGCGAGCGGAAGGTGCGATTATCACACAATGCACGCTCGACACGGGCATTCCCTGATCTTACTACAGTGCAAAGACAACAGCGCAATGCTAAATGCTTTTCCACACTGTCAAAAAATACAGACCAATTTGTGACTGTGCTACAGCCACAGAAGAAGCAGCCTTGAAAGCTATTCACGCCGTACACCCACATGTAAACACGTAGTACCTATCAGACAACGCGCAGCGCAATCTACACTATCTGTGGTTCAGCCAGTGCCCGCGTAGCGGCGACTCCGCTCAATCTCGCGGTCAATACAGCTATCACTATTATTCAGGGTTTATTTAAAACATAGGCCAAAGAATCGGACAAGACAGCAAATGCCTCAAAGAGGCGGCAACTGGAGATGCCCAAAGCAAGAACACAGAAACATCACCAAGAACAGGAAAGAAAGAGGAGGTCAACAAACCCACAAGAGGCACAGGGAAGGTCAAAAGTGGTGTGCAAATCACTTTTCAAAGAACACCATGTTAGTCGATTCAGTCAGGATGACATCTCAAGTACTGAACAAGGAATAAGAAATCAGAAATACTTGCAGCAGATATTCACATGCATCGTCAAAGAATGTTTGGACCTTAAACAATATTTAAAACTCAAAAATAAACACAGTTGAACTGCTTACTACACTGCTCCCATGCAGCAATGCACCCATCAATTATGGTTATAACAATTAAATCTGTCTAGTACTGAGTGTGTGCCGCCCCCATAAAGAAAAAAAAAAACATTTCCGGTCAATTCAGATTCACATTCCAAAACGGCCGTTCTACAGGAACAGAATTTTACAAGACCGCAAAATTTCAAAGAATGCAGCTTACGTCTTGAGGGCTCCAAGCCAGCGTTCAAATTCGATGTACTAAGTGGCTTCTGGTGCCGCCAATACAAACTAACAACATTATGGTCTTCGTCAGAAGAGTCCTCCATCGAGAAACCCTGCAGAGATTATCATAAAGTGAGTTAATTCAGAAGAAACATTTCACAAAACTGCAAAGTTCATACACTGCAAAATTTGTAATGAAAAAAAAATGAAAAAGTGTAATAAAAAAAAACTACAGCAGTGAAAAAAATGATATATGGTTTTTCTGAGGAAAATTTCACTGCATTCAAAAAGCTATCAGTTCATCCTACAGGATGCACGCTTTTTGTGAAGGGGTACACTAAGGAATAACATTCTGCTTACTGTAGGTGTCACTATTATAATTACTTTTCACTTGGTTTTTGATGGTGCCCAATTCTGCATACATTCTTAAGTTTGTGTGCTAATGCATTTGGTGTGTTTCTTATTTCCCTCCATTCTTATTTATCTTTAGCCATTTATTGGGTGTGTCCAGAAAAGGACAGACTTAAGAGGTCCCGCCAATTTTCTGTTCTCAGTGAAAATTTTATATGAGGTGGGCAAATGTCTCTGTAGAAAGGAATCATCCTTTGTTTTGAGAGATGCATTGTGAATTTTGAGAAAAAAATTGTAATTCACTAAGTTGAAAAGCATTTTTGAGACTTCCAGAATTTAATAATTTCAAGACTTATCCCTCAAACTAAAAGATTCTACACTGCCAAACTTTTTTTTGTAATTTTAAATTACTATAGTCGGGTACAACTTTAGAAGGCAAGTGGCATTTTCCCCTCAATGGCGGATGCACACGAGCCTCCACAAATGACCGCAGACGACTGTCAAAACGCTGGCAGCAAGCGCAGCCGCCGCAGCGGGCGAAGAATCGTGCGGTCTATCGCTCCAACGGAAACTGAGCAGTCAATGCACAGCGCATACAAAGGTCAGAGCCGTGTGGAGATAAGAGACGGTGCAGGCGACCGCCACCACAGCCAGTGCAAGTGTATTTGTTGGCAGAGTAGAAGCTGCTCCCCCCCCTCCCTCCCGCGCTGCCTTCCCGCTGTCTTGCTTTCACGTGGGAGATTGCGTTGCTAGTTCCCCTTGCGCCCGGTTGAAAGATACGCATTTGGTGCCGTAGCACAGCGTCGCCCCGCCTCCCTCCCTCCCTCCCATACCCCCTCGGCCTTTCCGTGACGGTCGCGTTTGCTTTCCGCCGTGTGTTCGCTCTCCGTGATAGCGCGCATAAGGCACGCGGCGACGATTTTATTGCCCTTGGAATCTATACGGAACCTCACGGCGACGGCGACGCCGACAGCAGAAATCCGGTTGAAGTGTCCATATAATTGCTGTCGCAATAAAAGAAGAACAATATTCGCAGATTTTCATTAAAATTTTACAGAATGCCCTCACAGGACTGATAGATCCAGTACTGAAAAAATTATGTTGCACTATTTTATTTAAGCAGGAAAATTGAGCCCATTTTTAGAACCATGTGTGGTCATCCCTAGGATCTGTGTAGTTCTAATATTAAAATCAAAATTACATTCACGTTGAATTCAGAGTGCAATGATCTCATGATAGTAAAGAAAAGTGATTCAGATTCTATCTTTTCTGCCTCTCCTGGGCCACACACTCAATTTTCCTTGGGATTTCAGGGCGTCTGTATATCTTTCCTACGGTACATTAAGGTAGCAAGCACGTGAGAGCATGCACAGCGAGCTGTTTAAGGCTGGCCTAAGCAAGCTACTTCTGGCATTATTCTAATTACACCTGCTATCTGAAATGCTCCTTGTTTATATCAGCGATGTACCAGCCTAGTGGGAAAACGAGACAATGCTACTGCTGTGGAGGCATCAGCTGGGTGTGTTCAGATAACATTTTAATGGTCCCTGAAACGGTTCGGACAAATTTTGTAGACGCGTAGGATACAGCTATAGTAAAACATTTGCGTCACAATTTAAGTGAAGCGTCTCATATCAACAGAGCTACGGGTGATTACAAGTTACCCTACTCCCTAGCCATGCTTTTTCACCTAAACTCATTCGCTGAGCGATCGGGGTAAGCTCTGCCTTCACTGGCTCAACGTCATGATGCGACGTCATGTCGGCTGTGTTGGAGCCAGCGCGTGAAGCCTCTCCAACCTCTCCGCTAGCCGCCTGGTCGTCGATCCCCAGCGAGAGCTATCCAAGCAGCGTGCGTCACGAGCGCCGAGCGTGTCCGGTATTCCAGTAACCACAGGCGAGCTGGGCGTTTGGACGGGTTGGCGGAGGCGTGAACTAAAGCCCCTCCATACTACTACGGCTGCAATGAAGGAACTTTAGCGCATACTTATGTGAGCGGCCTGATTGGCCTGCACCCAGCTACCTGGTGGCGCAGAGCTTAACCAGCCAAACACAGAGCTAATATAGCTGTGACCAAGTGTAAAACATTTTAAACATTTAAAAAGACAATATGTTCAATATTATGCTCTGCTGAAAACTTACACCAGCAACAAAGTAGAATACACTTGGTCACTGCTACATTAGCCCCGTGTTTGGTTGAGCTTTGTGCCACCAAGTGGTCGCACCGTGCAGGCAGTTCAAGTTTGTGCCTCCGCTCATCCCGTAAAACGCCCAGTCCACTTGTGCTTGCGTTTACTCAAATACCAGACATGCTAAAAACTCTACTGTGGTAGTAATCCTTAGGCGTGAAGCGACGGCCATGAACGCATAGATGCTGGCACTGATCAAATACCGACAGCTCGATGCAGCCACTCCGCTTGTCTGCTGCCTTGCAGAGGGATACAGTTGCCAGTCGCTACATTTGCAGCCCACAACGCAATGGCGAACCATGGTACTCGCGAAAAGAAAGATCAAGACCGACACTGACTGCGCAGCTCTCGTCAACACGGAGCACGTTGTAACACAAGCAGATGACGATGCGTGCTGAAGTGCTCGAGTATAGTGGTAAATTGTCCTTGTGCATTCTCTGTTACACTTTTTTTTTAATATAAACAAACTAGCCGACATTCCAACTATTATGAACAACATTTGTTCACCATAGAGTTTGAAAGATTATCAATGATGAGCCCTGGGCAGCAAATCAGATAGCTTGCCCTACTGACGTCATATGGTTACCTCGCATCACTTGGTCAGGGGTGGCTTAAAACTCAGGGGAGTGGCGTGATACAATCGGTAGCGATGTACATTTTGAAAACATAAATTATATGCTTTACACGGAGCACTCCTTTTCATCTGCGCCCTCTCACAGAAGGAAAGGGGTCACTCCAATCCCTTTTCCCCTGTTGAGCTCTTTTCCTCTCCTCTCCCGCTAGGTCATGTGGCCCCTTTCTAGCGAAGTCCAACAATGACGGCACAGGGTCCGCATAAACAGCTTCGCTGTAAAAAGAACTTGACAGCACAAATACACATCGGCAATTTGTCACTACACTCGAGCACTTCCCGCACGCACCAAGTGTTGTCAGCTTATGTTACAACGTGCACAGTGTTGAACTAAGCTGCGCAGTCAGTGTTGGTCTCGAGATTTCTTTTCACGAGAACTACAATTCACCCTTGCTGCATTGTGGGATTGCAAATATAGCGATTGGTGACATGTCAAGCTGCGATATCCTGCCCCTCTGCAAGGCAACAGGCGAGCGGAGCAGCTGCAGCACATCGGGTTCTCGGTATCTAATCGGCGCTAGCATCTACGCGTCTTCGGCCGACACTTCACGCTGGAGGATTACTACCACAATAGAGAGTTTTAGCATGTCCAGTATTCCAGTAAATGCAGGCGGACTAGGCGTTTTGCCCTATTAAAGCCCCTCCATACAAGTGTATTCTACTTTGCTCTTGGTGTAAATTTTCGGCAGCACTGTAATCATGAACACATTGCAATCTCTTTTTAAATGTTCAGAATGTTTTTACACTTTGTTACAGCAATATTAGCTCTGTGACTGGTTGGTTGAGTTCTGCGCTAGCAGGTGGCTGCACCGTGCAGGCTGCTCACATTTACACCTCCGCCGATCTGTGAAAACGCCCAGCTGACCTGCGTTTATCAGAATACCAGACACGCTCAGTGCTGCAACAGAATGTTCACAACGCACGCTGCTTGGATAGCTCTAGCCAGAGATCAACGGCAGGGCGGCTAGTGGAGAGGAAGGAGGGGCTTTGCGCGTTGGCTCCAAGACACCAGAAGTAGACGACATGACGTCACATCATGACGTTAAGGAGGAAAAGCATGGCTAGAAAGGAGGGTAACCTGAGCCCTCTTGATACGAGACACTTCACTTGAATTGTGGCACAATGTTTTACTGTAGCTGTACCCTACAGCTGCACAAAATTTGTCCAAATCGTTTCAGGGACCCTTTAAGTTAACTTTATTTTAATTAATCGTAGCACTGCATGGACAAAAATGCAAAATTTTTTTTCTCGTTTTTTGAAGGCACTTGGACCAACAAGCTTAACGTTAAAAAAACTTTTGCTCTCTTGTTCGATATATGCTACACGACTTACACAACGGAGTTAACAAATTTCCTGTCTTTTCTTGGAACAGGATGGTAAATGTAAAGAAAAATTCACGCAGAAACTCCTTTGGGAGTTCTTTAAGCATGCGTAAGCATTGTGCCACTTGCTCATCTCCACGCAACCCGGTGTCATTATCAATGTTATGAAACTTGATCCGACCAGTAAAAAACCCTTATCAACCCTTAACGGTTGTTATCAACTATAGTGCAATCAATCCGATCCTTATCAACCCTTATCTGTCCTTATTGGACATGATCAGGCCCTTATCAACTGTTATCAGTCCTTCTCAACTTTATCGAATTTGACCTTTCTCCACCCTTATTATTAACCTCATAAGAATTGCTCGGACCCCTATAAGCCCTTATCATTCTTTAGCACCTTATCCATCCGCGTCGAACCATTATCAATGGTGACAAGACCCATATAACCCCCCTCATCACTCCTTATCAACTCATTGACTGGTTATCTTTGTTGCATGACGTAAAGCGCCCCATGAGCCCTCCGACTACTTTCAGTCGGTGAAGAATGCCCTAACAAGGCGCACCCCACGACCCCCGAAATGCATCGGGGATGTGCCGTGTTTGGCATTAAATTTCACAATTTTTCTGATGTCCACAATGCTCCAAGTCGGCTCTACATGTGGTCCTAGAAATTGCTTTTATTCCACCATCACCAAATCTTTTAACAATGCCTTCATAGAAACTGTTCTTTGAAATTTATTTTGTACTGCCAGTACAACACATTTGGTTCAGATATATTCACCTTCTGCAAGCATGAGTGTTTAGCCCATATACACAGAAACGTTGCAAATAATAACCCTATTTGAAGATCATTAAAAAAATCTTTGCACTGCTGTTAGGCTTCAGAATGTTACGAAGAAAAAACTGATCATCTTCTTATGTGGCATAAGGGAAATAAATTGACCAATTCAGCATTGACAGGCCAATAACTGAAGAAGAAATTAAGCTTGCAGTTGAAGCTCTGAAGAAAAACAAAACACCTGGCCCTGATGGCCTTATTGCCGAGTTTTATATAAGATCTCAGGAATCCTGTGTCCTATTCTTGACCAGCTTTTCAAAGAGGCCTATAAACATGGCGAGCTTCCTCCATCTTTCTATCAGGGCCGCAGAACCTTAATCCCAAAGAGCACTGATAATGAAGTATTAAAAAGAGCAAACGGATTTAAGCCGATATCGTTATGTAACGTCGATTATAAAATATTTGCAAAAGTACTTACAAATAGGTTGCAGACAGTCGTTGCTACATTAATAGGCGACCATCAAACATGCAGAATTCGAGGACACTCTATACAAACAAATATTCATATCGCACGTTCAGTCTTTGAGTGCTTAAAAGGTACCATGAATCAAGTAGCTCTTCAAATTGACCTTGCCAAAGCCTTTGATAAGGCTCAGCACAATTTTTTGTTCCGACTACTACGACATCTTCAGTAAAGGGATGCATTATATATACAATGGTATAGAAATTTGTTACAAACAGTGCACTACAAAGTTAATTGTGAATCGTACCCTCTCAGATATATTACAGGTACAGTCATCCGCCCAAGTGGTTGTCCGCTCTCGCTTTTACTTTTCGCTACATACTTGGAACCGCTTTGCTTAAGTGTGTTTTATAACTCAAGCATTAAAGGATACAGGTACGCAGATGATGAAATCAAAGTTCTAGCTTATGCGGATGACACTGCCTTCTTTTGCATCGATAAGTCCAGTATTACTGAGGCAACAAACACAACCCTATATTTCTGTCAAACTGCAGGAGCTAGAGTAAATTATGTTAAAAGTAGGGGGTTTTGGCTAGTCATGCGGGCTCTCCAACTCCCTCTGTGTTCTCGAATATTCATTCTATTCAGTCTTCGCTGCTGTATCTTGGTGCACCTCTCGATAACTTACGTAACAGTGGACCTCACTGGACCTTCGCTATAACGACTATCCGTCGAAATGAGACAACCTGGCAGGGACGCGACCTCTCCATTTTTGCAAGAGCTAAGGCATGCAATATATTCCTTGCTTCTAAGCTTCTTTATGGTGTGCAGGACTTGCACTGCAATATCTGCATGTTTTATTTGGCACTCATCATGGAAAGCCATGTGAAGGGACAATCTTTTTCTTGCACTAGAGGAGGAACGCCTCAGTCTTTTGCATTCTTTTATGCGACAATTGGTCATGCGATTATTTTACCTTAAAAACGTCTATCATCCATTCCTTCTTGCAGTTAATTGAACATGTCTCGCTTCAACCTCCCTTTTCTTTCTGTCACGACAAACTTTACTTAAGCAATGCCATTATTTGGCTTCCTAAAAGAACTTGTCGACACTATTTCATTTTTAAAAGCCAGATTCACTCTGGAATATTTGTTTAGCATTGATCGAACATCGCTAAATATAGCACTTGTAAATAAACCTTTTCCCTGCACCAACGTATCGAAAGCCTGCATCTGTCTCTATTTAGTCAAGATGTTCTTTGCCGTGTCCATAGAAGGTGTATAACGCCAGGAGCGAAAACACTTTTCTTTAAGCTGCACAATTCCACCCTGCCAGTTCTTGGCAGGGTGGAATTGCATGGCTTCATGAAGAAGGGTTATATGTACCCTGGAATACAAATTGTAGACTTTGCAATCAACCTGAGACAATAGACCATTGCTTTATTCTTTGTCGTGACGCATTTTATTTTTGGGACATTTTACAACGAACTATCAAAAAAGAATTTCCTCTCAGATCTTATGGTATCCAGTTCCTTTTCAAAAAGACAATCAGTAATACACCATATGGTTTGTTTATGTTATTAGGACTCTACTGATTATGGAGAAGCGAAATTATCGAAAGACATGTCGAGCCACATCGCTCGACAAAGTTGGCATTTCAAGAAGAGGCTGCTCAAGTGCATGTGTGGTTGCAGCCTTTGATCCCGTTCCAGAGTGGATTTCGTATCTGGATGCTTGTTTGCCCGATTTTTTTACTTTCATTGGACTGCCTAGCACGTGTGCATTTGTTTTTCGTGTGTGTCAATTTTCACATGAAACTACTCATAATTCCATGCAATAAAAAGAGGTATTTAGCCTAGTGCGTAAGACATTCAGCTTCCGAGCGTGGAATCGCAGGTTGAAATCTCACCACTACCAATGGTTTTCCTTTTGAATTTATTTTGTTTATACATTTTTCTTTATAGTGATAGTCTTACGTGATAGACCGACTGACAGGTTTTCTCGTTCGATAGGTATAGGAATGCTTACACATAAAAAAAAAAAAAACTTGAAAAGTCAGAATATCACCTACTTTTGCCCTTTAAGTCACAAAAAATCTTTTCCGATTTCTGTAAAATTACTTGAGGTTCATCTCTTGTGATCAGTTTCCTGCAAAATTTTATGCTATACTTTGTTATTAATACAAATATGCAACGTTGACTAAAGTATTCGCTTCACTGTTCAATAGCGGGTGTAGTTACCTGATATTGTTTCTGAAGCAATGAATTGCACGGAGGCTGGAGTCGGTAGCAACCATGCACAGGCAGCCTGAATCTTTAGTGATAAAGGGTTGTGTAGAAGGAATGACGAGGCTAATAAGATTTAAAAGTTTATCACTCACAGCTTGGCCTTAAAGGGAGCATGGGATGAAGTTATATTAAAGTGCAAGAACCGCAGCTTCAGGTTTAGGACTTCAGAATGTAATTATCTGGGTTATTCACGCCCAGTAAGTAATCCATCAGGGAAGTAAGTTGTGCAAACTGCACATTCACAGCTTCTCACACACACAGATGTGTTTTTGACATCGCTCTAGTTAAGGATATACATCAGTATATCCCAAACTAGAGCAATATCAAGAGCATATTATCAATGAACAAGTTTCAGCAAAGCCTTTGAGTGTATGCTCACATAGCAAGTCATCTCGGATAGCTGGTAGTTCCTCTCATTCTTCAAAGATACATCACTTCTTCCAATCTTCCACACCACGCAACATATACAAGTAATTTCCTTAGTCACATTTTACGTTCTTCCGCATATGGAATGACTGAATTTCTTGCACCAGCCTGACATCTACACAATTCTTACCATGTCACATGAAAAAGAAGGAGGAGGAAAATACTTTATTAAAAGAAATTTCAGGGCGTTGTAGATGGCCGCTTGTCTGTGGCGACTTCTTCCACCCAGGATGAAAAAGAAGCATTGCCATTTTTTTTTTTTTTCGCGTGCCGTGCAACAATTTATTAAACTCAATTCATATTAATTCCTTGAGAGAGGTATAGATTTAGAGTAAAATGTTTAAGAAAACTGTATTCCCTATACAATGCGCTTTTTAAGTTGCAACATTTTGCAAGCCATCAAGATTTTTGCACTTTGTTTCACAGAGAAAAATATCTTAACTCAGACAAAGATTATGTGGTCTCGGTGGCCAAAATTGGCCCCACATTGCCATGATATCAGTATCAGTGAGATGTGCTTGAAAGTTTAATTTTTAAAAAATACTGTAGGCAGCATAAGTCCAAGTTTTAATGGGCCAGTAGTTCTGATAGCTTAAATTACCAAAACATGTTTGGTGGTGTATAAGGTTTTAGAATCAGACTAATAGGTCTTCAAACACGTAAAATCTGTAAGCCAGAAAAATGCTCCTTCACCCTTTAGCGAATAAAAAATTTCTCAAAATCCACGCAGCGCCTCGCAAAACAAATGTCGAGTCTTTTCTACAGAAACTTTTGCCCAACTCTCATAACATTTTCGTTGAAAACAAAAATTAGTCAGGACCCTCCCAAGTCTGTCCTTATTTGAATAGTAGCGTGCCAAGCCTGACACAAGGCTAACCTCTTCAGCTGTCTGCAAACTTTCTCTCTTGCATGCACACACATTTTGTGACATAGTGGTTGATGTATATGGCCCTGGGAATATGCAAGTTGTGTAGACAATGGGAGGCTACATAGTGCAAATAATATGGCAACGAGGTTCATGAGGCTACTGTCCAAGGCTAGCAGTCGGATGAAGCAGTGCGATCTTTCCGAGCAGTTTAGACCAAATGTGCAAATTAAAATCTTTTTCCACCACTCAATATATACAAGGACTTCAGAGGCCCCTTCAAGTCATTTGAAGAGCATCACAGGGCCTTGCATGAAGCAGTTATGGAAAGCAACCACATTTTCAATATATATTTAACCCTTTCTCCACTAATATCCCACAAACAATACCACCAAGTGTTGAACCAAACCAAAAGCAGGGAGAAATACTTTGTACTTCTTGTGGCTTTCCTCCAATTTGTGCAGTTTCAAAAATGAATGTTAACCAACTCGCCCAATTGTCCAATTTGCTACAATGGTTTGTGGTCTCAGACCTCCAGAACAAAATTGAAAAGCTCACGAATATGTTTTCCAAGCCATAGAGATTATTGCCTATGCTTGGTGGAGCATAGTCAGTACAGCATGTAACTGCTCAAAAAAAAAAAAAAAAGTTTGTTTCCCCACACACAGCTGACAATTCCCACGTTTGCTAAAAGCAATGACTCTTCATCCTCCCACAGAGCTCCAAGTACTGCTTCTTGCACACACAGTGAGAGTACAATTATACCTCATGCATGGCATTAATGAAGCACTTGTTTGTCTCCTGCTGCTGGGACTGTCACCTGGAAACTGTGCTGCATGTGTCTTGAAATAGACCAAAACCATGTGTTCATGTTACGATTAAAGTGAGTCCTTCCACAAACAGCAGCAGGGTGCCACTGAGTGACACTGCTCCATCCTTGCTTTTACGTCTTTACCAAACCAAATATATAGCTTGTTTTATAGTTATGCCAAATACAATTTCTCATGCAACTTGCACAAAATATGGCAATAATCAGTAGATGTTTGCCTACACAGTAGCTGCATCCATGCTCTAGACATGCCTCTGGCCATTGGAAATGTGTCCTGAATGCCTTGAACAAAAACAGTGCAAAACACAAGAATGAGAGACAGATACTGCTGTGTCTGTCTCTCTTGTCCTGTTTTCCATTGTTTTTTTGTTCTGAGTGCCAAACTAGCACAACAGGAAATCCTCTTGAACACCTTGCCTGCAGCCTCTGTTGGTGTGACCACATTTACGTTCTTTCCAGACAGATCACTGCCTTCACCAGCCACCTTCCACTGCTTTCACACAAGTAGGGTGCTGTGTGATATAACAGTATTTGCCCAAAGACATTGTGGGAAACGACGACAACGACATTGACTACCTGTGCGGCAAGTGGCAGAAAAAAGAGAGCACGAGCTGGCGGCGGTGGAGAAGAAAAAAAAGAGGTAGAAGGCACAAACGCAGCAGAGACTGGTTGGACACGGTGTTCGAAGAGCCAGGGTTCGAGAGGACTGCCTGGGTGAACCGCTGGGCAACCTCCTGACCGGGTGCGCTCCTGCGGATGTCTGTGACCAGTGCGGTGACTACCTGCCCACGACTGTTTCCGGCCAGTACTGTTCCTTGTCGTTCTGATCTCCTGCCGTTCCTGAACGTTCGAGGGAGGCCGCCACCGCTCACCCAGCACCTCGGCAAGTCGACACGCTACGTCTTGCTCAGCGACAAAATCGTCCCGTAACGGTCTCGTTCTGCTGAAGACGACGAGGACGTAAGCGCGAGCAAGATCCTGTAGCGTAGGGACTTAGCATGCATGTGTAACATGTACTTTAGTCACTTTGTGATGTGTGTGTCGTTCTGTTTGTATAGTGTATAATAGAGTGCTTAGTCCTAATATATGTTATCTACCAACCTAAATGTCTACGGCTCCATCTTTCATAGCACCGCACGTCAACAAACATGATGGTCCGCAATCATCTCACTAAAGACATACAAGCTATTGCACTTGTGCATGGAGCGACATAAAAAGTGACCTCTCATATATGTATGAGGAAAGAAATGTCCAATAATTGCATTTAATATTAAACCATTTCCACATTTCTATAGCTCTGGCCTTTGATTTTCATGTGCACAGAGCTGTCACCAACAGCATCCATGTAACACGCAGATGGTATGTAGCAGATGAAGCACCAGTGGTCCAATAACGCCGATGACATAACACAATGTGGATGGACTCTTGCCACTGATAGCAATACAAATGCACTTCAGCTCTGCATTGTGGCTGTTTGCGCTATGGTTTGTGCAATAGTATGTGTAAAGGTACGCACATCTATGTTTCCACCATACAAGGATGATACAGAGCACCCTGGAAAGCATGCATCAACGAAAATGGAAATTTCTAAATAGTGCTGCAGGAACATTCAAACCATAAATAACATTGCATGCTCTTTAGCTGTTAAGCATATAGCAAGCTCGACAGTGCCGTGCATGATGCCGCATCCGAACACGCGCTTCTCATGGCCCTTGCAAACAGGGGAGAAGAGGGCATGCAGGCGCGGGCACACTCTCTTAAGAGGAAGCTTTATCTCGGCAGCTCCTATCAAAATACATGGGAAAGGAGAAATCGTTTTTCTCAGCAACCACTGCACCAAATTTGGTGACATTTGTTCTACTGAAAAGGCAAAGTTCAAATCTAGTGACTCTTGGAAGCGGATTTCTTACTTAGGCTGTCGATTTGTTTATACAGATTTTTTAAAATTGAGTTTACAAAAAACGAAACTATGAAGTTTACAACTCTTAACTCAGCTATAAAAATTGATATCACAATTCTGTAAACTGCATCTAATGATTCAGTTGAGGTGGATGATTCGGGGCACGGTGGCACCGCCGACATGCAGTTCACAAATTGCCCGTTCGTCTACATTTTGCAGTTCCTCTTCGGCCTGCTGCTCGGCGCAGGCGATGTGCGCCTCAGAACTACTGGGACCACCGAGACTGCACTGGACCGGCATGGAAGGAATGACTACGCACCGACGTTGCCAATACCGATCTTCGACTATCAGCTGCATCAGCTTACCGGTACATGCGCCTACCCATCTGCTGTAGAGCGCCACCCAGAGCCTGCACCGTCCGCAGCTATATATACGTTGCACAAGGGACCCCCGGTCACTGGGCACAGTGGCACCGTCGCCATGCGGTTCACAAATTGCCCGTTCGTCTACATTTTGCAGGTGAGAAAGCGGTTTGGAAAATGCATCCGCTCAAGTGACTGTTTCTTGCTGGTGTTGCCATGCCCATGGCAGTATAGAGCTGTGTGTGAATCGTGCATGACATATTTTAAGAAGCTATTGTTGATGGGCGGAGATATTGAAAGCAATCCCGGGCCCTGAACTCGAGGAAATCGCCAAACAATTTACCGGAATTGCTTTCGACATTAAAGATATTGTTTCAATACACAGGCCCATATCGAGTGCTACGTGCCGCGACTCCAGTTACGTATGAAATCACCCCAGTCAGTACCAGTGCCTCATCTGCCCCGACTTTCACTGATGTGCATATTGCACGCCTAAAACCGTATTACCTTCCTGTTCCCACCGATATTAAGACGCACCAGGATGGTGCTTCTGCCGCCGGGGATAATGATACATGCATATTGCATGTTTCTTCTGGACAATGCACACGGGCGCCCCGACGAAGAAGACGAACTGCTCCTTGCTCTCGAACTGAACTGGCCGAACTGGCCAGCGCTGCAGCTATCCTTTGTAAATATACGTACTTTGTAAATAGTCTCCAGTAATTAATCCTTCGTTCGCGTAACAATATCAAAGAAAAGCGACTATCGGATATAGATAGCAAGCTTAACGTCATTAGGAAACTTGAAGCTGAAATCACCGCATGCCATACAGAAATGGCTTGTATGAATAAGGTAATTAAGAGTCTTGAAGAAAGAATAGACAACCTAGAAAACCGCAGCAGGAGGTCAAGCCTAATTCTTTATGGCCTACCAGAAATGGAAAAAAGAAATGAGCGAAGCACTAGAAGAGGCCGTAAACGCGGGAATAATCACAAAAATCCTTGAACTCGAACCTGTGGCCATTGAGCACATACATCGCTTAGGAAGAGGAGGACCAAACAAGAAGAGCACAGTCATATTTAAATTACTAGACGCAAGAGATAAAAGTGCCATACTAAAAAACGGCTTCAAACTAAAGACCTCTCAATAGGGGAAGATTTTTCGAGAAAACTTAGAGAGATTAAAAAAAACTCTGGGACAGTGCTAAGCAAAACTGCGAAAATAAAGACAAGGTGTCGTTAGCGTACAAAAAACTGTTCATTAACAACCGTGTTTTCATTTGGGATGACGAAAAAAATGACAGAGTAGAAATAAAGAAGCACGACAAAATGGAGCAAAAAAAGGACGCGAACGTGGAAAAAAGAAAACGAAGTAAATGGCCTGGCAACACGCCAAAACCAGCACAAGAAAAAATAATGTTGTTAAACGTAAATGCTCGAAGTGTCTTGAACAAGGTACAGCCATTTGAAAACTTATTGCTCGATCGTGAACCAGATATAGTGGCAATCATCGAAACATGGTTATCATCGCCTGTCTCGAGTCATGAAGTTACTGAAATCACTCCCGCTGGTCATTCTTCCAGAAGTAGCTGATGCTGAGGCACTTCTTTGTAAGATTAACACTAAACTCACAAGTATAGTTGTTGGCTGCATCTATCGAAGCCCTGTATGTGGACACAAATGCATAATTGCCATACAAGAATATTTGCAGCAACATGCTCGAAATTGTGTTATCCTCATGAGTGATTTTAACCTTCCCGACTTTAATTGGTCTACCATGCAGTACACAACAAAGGCTTCAGAAGCCCTTGTCGATATGATGTTAAATTTTAACCTTTGCCAAATTGTGGAATGCCCCACAAGTGTGCAAAGCGAGTCTGGGAGTATACTCGACCTGATCTTGCTAAGTAGTAACTTTCTCTTAGAACAAGTGAAGGTAGAAATAATAGAAGGAATATCCGATCACAATATTCCGATGTGAATCTTACCTCTAGATTACAAAATATCAGTGCAAACTGCAGCCCAAACTATAATCAATTTCGATAAAGCAGACGAAGCCCACATACAAACCCTATTTAGCTCACGAATTCCAAGAGTTTTCGGCATTGGCCTCAGATCCTTTGACTTGGTTGCATTTTAAGACATAGTGTCACACTGTGTAACAAATTTTACTCCTGTTAAATCGAAAAAAGACATTGAAACATAACCCGTGGTTTACTCAGGAAGTAATACACGCAAAACGCCAACTCAAAAGGTTACGAAAACTTAGCAAGGCAACAGGCAATAACCCATCTAAAACACCTAGGCTAACGCTTGCAGCAAAAAATTTCAAACAGAAATCCAAATGAGCGAAACACCACTACTTCCAACACTGTACTCCCCAGCTTTCTAAAGAGCAACCCATAGATTCTGGAACTACTTTCGCTGAAAAAACACACAATTCAGCTCTCGTCAAGTGAAAAAGCCGATAAAGCCAATAGATATAACCAATTCTTTCATTCGGTCTTCACAAAAGATAATGGCGTCATGCCGGACTTAGTTCCACGGACTGTTTCCACTATCGACCCACTCGTTATCACAGACGCCGGTGTTGCCCTAGACACTAAAAAAGCGTGTGGCCCGGACAATATACCCAACCAATTTCTTAAAAGGTACGCACAGTAGTGCAGCAGATACCTCGGCCTTATTTTCCGTAAATCCCTTTCAACATCAAAACTGCCCAAAGGTTCGAAAATAGCTCAAATTATTCCGATCTACAAATCGGAAGATAAATTTCAGACCAATATTGTTAACGAGCACAGTGTGCAAACTACTCAAACATATAATTTTAAAAGATTTAACTCTTTTCTTTTTTTAAATGAAGGCATCCTGTCCCCTGACCTGCATGGTTTTCGCAGGGGTTTATCAACCATAACTCAGTTAACCGAAGTCATACACAATCTCGCGCTGGGTATTAACAATCACAGCCAAACGGACATAATCCTACTTGATTTTTCTAAAGCGCTTGACTGTGTTTGTCACACCAAGCTAATAACTATAAAAAACGTTATCGGAGACGGAGAAAGTGTTGCTTGGGTTCGTGGTTTTTTGTTTAATAAGTCTCAGTTTGTTATTTTCTAACATATCGCATCAGATATAGTACCAGTTGCGTCAGGAGTGCCCCAGGGTTCCGTGCTCGGGCCCTTGTTATTTCTCGTGTATATTAATGATATAACCACTAATATAGACTATAAAATAAAGTTATTTATGGATGACTGAATCATTAATACAGAAATTAAAAATGATCAAGATCCCTACTCCCTTAACAAATCACTTAGTACTATTACAGAATGGTGCTCAGACTGGCAGATGATAATAAATGTAAAAAAAATCAGCATGCATGACGATAACGAGGAAAAAAGAACCTTCAGACTTCAGCTACACCATAAATGGCACAGGTTTGACTAAAGTAGAGAAATATAAATATCTAGGCTTAACAATAACATCACACCTAAGGTGGGACGAGCATATTGACCACATTGCTTCATCTGCTACGCTAAAGTTTTTTTTTTCTTCGTAGATAACTTCAACTGGCAACCTTGTCAACAAAACTCTTAGCATACAAAACATTCGTTAGGCCAATCCTCGAATATGGAAATACTGTATGGTTTCCTCATACCCAGACTATCATAAAGAAAATGGAAACAGTACAAAGGAAGGCCATGCGATTCATCCCATAACAAATTTAAACGTGAAGATTCTCCCACTAACCTTCTAGCTATTTTTTGGGCTCCTTACGCTAGAAGCACTAGCGAAACAGGCATGTTTAAAATTTCTTTATCAAGTCCTGCATAATTATTTCAAGATGGACATTTCAAATTACATTTCCTATTCACAAACATGACCTACCACGCACAAACATACAAATACTTCAAGTAGAGTATAAATGTAATAATGATGTGTTTAAATATTCCTTTTTTCCAGTTGCCATCCGTGAATGGAATATGTTAACGCCTCTCACCACTAATGCTGAGTCACTGTCCGAGTTTGAATTGAAAATTGAAAAAAATTTCCGAGCACGTAAAAATTGCTAGTGCTATTATTCGATCATGCAAACCAGCACGTACTTGTATCCTGTGCAAGTAGTCGTGTATGCAGCGTAGAATGCTTAAATTGCCATTTTATTCTATCTTGAAAATTAGCATGTACTTGCATTTGGTGTATATATTATGTAGTGTAAATTGCCTACGCGTAAAGTGCAAAGTTGATGTTATACATTTTATGTATAATTCATGTTATACAAGTATTGCTTGATCCTTAACGTGATGAGCGTTCTTTGTATCTGTACATATATAGTGCCCACCCGCTATGGTCTCAGTAGAGACTGACAGTATTGTAAATAAATATATAAAATAAATAATAGTGCATCTAAAGCGGAGATAATTAATGTATCACTGGCCGCTCTGCAACATACCGTTCTTATGAGTACGACTTTTGCAAAACCCTTGTAAACATTGTAACAAATTCACGTAAGCTGTAAATTTATATATCGAATTTGCCCGCTTTAGATGCTCTAACGGATGCCAATTACAGAACACCGATATGTTCTTGATGCAGGGGGACAAATTTGTAAACAATAGGCTTCCATATTTTGAAACTTGAAATGTTTAAAAAAGATCATTGTAAAAAAATTCAGTCCCTAAATCATAATTTCGCTGCTAGCAATCACTAAAATTGAACTTTATCTCTAAAATGCAACAAATTTCATTAAAATCGGCCGAGGGGTATCTCAGAAAAGGGTTGCGTTTTGAATGTATTTGAATAGGCGCACCATAAGCGAAAGCTTTCTCTTAAGCCTTTTTTGTGACAAGTGCAGCGGTAGCAGTTTATTATTTTCTCTCTCTTTGCCAGTTTCCTTTACCGCAGTAATATCTGTCGCAACTAGTACTACAATGATGCGCCTGTTGTGCCAGGAAATGCAGCGCACAGCCAAGGCGCTGGTACGAAATAGATGCGCCACGAGTCTACCAACGTCTTCCGACAACTACCCAGGCTTCGATTTTAATTACTTTTCTATGGCAGTGCGTTTTTCGCAGCTGCGATTTCCACAGATGCGAAATTTGCAATCCCGTTTCACATGGATCTACGGCAGCTGCGTTTTTCGCATACTCGTTAAGCATTCTGACTCGCGATGACGTATGACCGAGCCGCTTCCACCGCTACAGTGGCTACCACCGCATCTGCGTTTTTCGCAGAGAAGTTCAGCACGCCGAACATCGAAAACACGCACGCACGGGTCCGGCGGCCTACTTTGCGCAGCTGCGAATTCGCACGTGCGAATTCGCAGACAAAATCGCACTATGTGAAACGTGCTTAACTCGCGCAAACTCCCGCGGTGCAAGCGACGCGCGCTGCACTGTCAAAACGAGTACGAAAGTGCTGCACTTCCCGAACTAGTACAAAAAGAACTAGCAAAGCGCGAAATGTGCGTGAAACAAGAGTTCATGGATGCAGCGCGTGGGTCGCAGGTGCGGCGTTAAAAGAAGCGAGAACTTACCGAAAGCTTTGACACACTTCCTCGACCTATCCCAGAGGGGACTTCCCTGCTCTGCAACATAAAGACAAAAGCTGTTAACGCCCAAAGAAACCCAACTATCTAGACAGCTACACGAAACTTACAGCGTTCACAGGCTGAGCCATTTCATAATCTCTCTTGAGATACTGGAAAAGAGGCAGTTCTTCAAGCGGAATTAGAGGAAGACCGCGGCCGTAGCATGGTAATGGCTTGAGAGTGCGGACATCGTCGCCGGGGGGCTCGCTAATTAGGCTATATTCAAATTCCATGCCAATCGCCAGACAAACAAACCAAACGAAAGCCAGACAAGCGAAACCTCGGCGCGTTTATAGTGCGTTTAAATACGCACCCTAATGCCCTAATGTTGCCGTAATACCCACGCATAGGTGGATACGGCTTTGGCTATGAATGGCCTTCAGGCAAAGGTGGTGGATCGTGTGGAGCACGACCTACTGAACTCCACACCTGCACAGATCTCCCCATAGAGGTAATATAACTGACTCAGTATATTAACTCTATGTATTAGTCAGTATTAACTTAGTATTAACCATAAGTCATTATATTTACTCTATGGATCTCCCTGCTCCAGCACGCCTGGTCTAAATTACTCCTTTTGCCGCTAGGGACTAAACGTACGAGCAGAGTGGCGCTAGCTATAACCTGTTCGCTGTCGTCTGCTTCTGCGATCTGTTCTAGCGCTCGTGCCGCTATTTAGGCAGCCACAAACGTTTACATTGTTTGTAAATACATAAATTCACGAAAATAAAAATAAAACAACATTTGCGAATGATTTATTCTCATTTCAATCACGAGATAGAGTAGGAAGAGCTGTGCAAGAAAGAAAAACAACGAGTACAGCCGGCAGACGATAACTTTTCCCCCAGTTGCCTTCGCAGCAGGAAAAAAAAAATCTGATTCCAAATAGAATCATATAGTGCAATGGAGTAATAATGAAATACAATAATAAATAACTTGATATAGTGATATGAACGAGGAAATTAAAAAGAATCACACAGACGATATGTATATGCAGAATACAAACAGACTGCGAGAATCTGCAGACGCTGCAGAAGGCATGTATCATCAGCCTTGACTACATGCAGCTTTCTTGAGTTAATTATAGATGGGTTAACGTAAACGATCACATTATGGTATACTGCTTTGCGCCATTATGCAAGTCACAACAAAGCAAGGGATCTAGCATCAGTTTTCAGTTTCATAAAAGCTTCGCGATGCATATTTGATGGGCCCAACAAACACGTAAACAATCGCTCGATCAGTTAATCTTTTTTTCTTGTGTGGGGCGGCGCGAAATTTCCACAAACCTAGAAGCAATTCGTGCACCATTTTATACTTTATTACACAGCACTACAATGAGTACACTTAAATAATTTCGACAAAGTAGCTGTTGTCTACGCAAGAAATTGTCACATATGCTAGCAATCCGCCACAGCAGACGAGCAGTCGCACACATTAGAGGACGCCGCCCAGCCGCCCAACGAGTAGCAGACAGATGGATGGACGGATGGATGGATGGATGATGAGGCTGAACCCTTTAAATCGGGCGGTGGCATATGCCACCTAGCCATGACTATTAACATATTTTGTACGATGGTACCAGTGTTGCCAACCGTAGGTTAATTACTCTACTTGTAGGGTATTTTTGGAATCTTTCGGGCAGTGTAGGGTAGTAGGGCTGTAATGCGATTTTCTGACCAGGCGTAGGGTAATTTGCACTTTTTAATCGTCATTGATCAGCGAAAAATTAACACTTGAGTGATATTATAAACTAGCCGATCGACACGACATCTCCGAGGGTGCTATTCTCGACACTCCGAAAGTTTCCGAAAGAGATTCGAAAAAGACATCTTTCTTTGCCTAAAATTCGAACTGTTTTAATTGACATCTCACTAGCATAGCTAGCTAGGGCAGAGCCGAAAGATCAGACGTCGCATATTTCTTTGCTAGAATTGTTATTTTTTCTGTCCGCCGTCTCCTATTATATCTTTGCCTGGGGCGGGGCTTTTCAATTTTGCGACGGCCGTCGGTTCCAGCGTTTTAACTGATGTTCGCGTTACTGCTTCATCATGTTAAGCATTGACCATAGGACCAGTGGCATTCGCCACTGTAATCGTCGGTGCGAACTAGTAGCGCCGCACAGTTTCCGGCTATTCAAAAACGTAGCTTGTCGCTCGGCTCCTAGCATCGAGAGCAATGCTCGGTGGATGGTCGCGGCGGGCGGTCGCACGTTGTTGAGCGACAACAAAAAAGGGGGGCTGGTTCGCATTATCACCTTCTCGTGCCTTCAACAAAGCGGGATATTATCTTCTACAATCAGCTTGCTTATTGGCAAGAAATGGGAATTCGCAGACCATTCCACTCTGAAGGTTGTCGACCAGCGAAGCTGTATAAAAAATAATATCACCGTAGGTACTACTGTATTTAAATCCTGTGGTATTGCATTGCTTTCTTTGATTTGCAACGTTTTGTTTTTGTTATGGCCACTTCTTATATGCAACACAACCCACACCGAACTAGCTGCTAAATAAATATTTTGATCTCCATTCCACTTCTGGGCGACGATGTGCGCTAAGGTGCCTACGCCCGCTTTTGATACGCCCTTCTTTTGCTAATTATTTCGATGACAGTGGATGGATGGATGGATGGATGGATGGATGAGGCTGAACCCTTTAAACCGGGCGATGGCATACGCCACCTAGCCATGACTATTAACATATTTTGTACTTTGTGGTGGGTGAAATATTTCACCCCTGCCTTGATTTTATCCACCAATCAGACAACCTCTGTTTGGTTATTTCTACCCGCTTAAAGTCTATTTTGCCTTCACTGTCCCTAAACCCCAATGCTTTGAAAAAATCAGCCCCGTTGCCTTGCACTGTAGGGTTAAGCCCTTTACAGAAAAGTATGGGGTGTTCAGCCGTTTCCTAGATCTTCTTCTCCACACGCACAGCACAACGTGTCTATACCTTGGTACTTGACTCGGTACATCTTAGTCCGCAATACTCCCGTCCTGGCTTCAAACAACAAAGAGCTTCCCCTAGAATTATCGTAGATATTTTCTTTGGCAATTTCTTGCTTGAAAGTTCGGTATGTTTCGAGTGCTGATTTCGTCTGCATCCCCGTTTAATTTCCACAGACCCCTCTCTGTTTCCTTAACCTTTTTCTTAAACGCTGTTTCCTGGTTTGCACCCCTCCTGCAGTCCAAATATTTGATTGACAGTTTTCTGGTCAGCTTCCTCCATTTTGTATCAACATTCCTCATGTACAAATAACTGAAAACTTTCCTTGCCCACCGCTTTTCTGCCATTTCTCTCAATCGCTCCTCAAATTCTATCTTGCTGCTGGCTTCCCTGCCCTCGAATGACGTCCATCCCATGTCACCCTGTACCCCCTGATTTGGTGTATTTCCGTGTGCTCCCAAAGCCAGTCTACCTACCCCTCGCTGCTTAACTTCCAACCTTGCTCGAACCTCTGATCTCATGCACAGGACCGCATTGCCGAAAGTCAAACTAGGGACCATCACCCCTTTCCAAATCCCTCTCACCACTTCGTACCTATTGTACAGTGCCCTATTTTTCATCACAGCTGCATTTCTGCTACCTTTAGCCGTCACATATTTTTCATGTTCCGTTAGGTACTCAGCCCCATTGTTTATCCACACTCCAAGATATTTGTACTTATCCACCACCTCCAGCGTAACCTCCTGTATCCTATGCTCGCTGCCCTGATTATCATTAAATGTCATGACTGCCGATTTTTCTTTACTAAACTTCAAACCTAAGCTATCTCCCTCTTTACCACAGATGTCCATTAATCTCTGCAAGTCTTCCTTGCTGTCAGCCATAAGTACAATGTCATCCGCATACATCAGTCCTGGTAATGACTGTTTAATCCATTCTCCTTGCTTGAAATAGGAAAGGTTGAAGCCAAGTCCGCTCCTCTCTAATTTTTTCTCTAATCCTTGTAAATACAGCATGAACAACAGAGGTGACAGAGGGCACCCCTGCCTAAGCCCCTGCTGTATCTCTATAGGCCCAGATACCTTGTTTTCCCGGTAGCTACCGACACAGTAGCTACCGACTTCAGCACCACCGCACGCTTATCACGTGGTACTGAGAAGTATAGTCTGTACCTTATTATTATTATTACACTGTGCTATTTTAGGCGTAGGGTAAAATGTAGGGTAATAAAGAAAATTCTGTAGGGTAAAGTAGGGTAACTTTGACCATGACGTAGGGTATTTTCCAAAATTTGGTTGGCAACAACTCTTCTAGTACACTGTAGTAGTAGGTCGTGGTGCCGACCGGCGTAGTTCACTCCTTCTCCGCACCATGACAGCTGGGGCGGTTTTCTGTAAGAGTCTACCTAGTGGACTGTCCATTTCTGCGACCGTTGATTCGCTGCAGCTTGACGTGCAGGAAGATGCCAGCCAGTCTCCTTCCTGCACGTCAAGCTGCAGCGAATCAACGGTCGCCGAAATGGACAGTCCACTAGGTAGACTCTTACAGAATACCGCTGCAGGAGTGGCGCTGCGGTCAGAGGTTTGACGCGAAGCGCGCGTCGTCTGCTACTGAGAGTGTTGTTATTGCGCGCCTGTTATATTTAAAATATTAGGTTTTCACAGTATAACCTGAAATAAAATGGTTAAATTATGTTGAGAGAGTGCTTAATAGTGCGATGCTTCTTGTTACAAGGAGTAATTTTCAAAAGCGGTCATTTATGTCGCCTGTTAACACGCTCACGGCACGGAGCGCTGCGCTCGCACTCACTAGAGTTCTCCGAGTTCTTGTAATTTCCTTAGACGTTTAAGGAGCGAAGTGGAGACTGTGGGTGATAATCATGAATACCAAGCTCGTGAGACTCCGGGACAGAGTGAAAGTGTTCCTGCACAGAAGAAAACAAGCCGAAAGGACACCACTTGCTTTGCGCCGAATAGTAAGTTCGGCTACAAACATGCAAGCCACGCGCGAAAGAATCATTGGTTTCGATGCGCTGAGACCCAGAACTTTCCGAGAGACGTGAACTTGCCCTTAGCCATGCTGAAAAAAATATTTCAACCGCATTAGTCATGTGCCAGCGCCACTTCAAGGAGCATATGTTATCGAGCGTATGACCGGCAGGAAGATTGTGCAGATTCCGATGGTATATGTGCGGCTAATGAGTGACACTGTTCCTTTGGTGCTACCCAACGCTGCGCCTTGCATATTAAAGAAAATTCCTAGAAAAAGAACAAGCAAGGCACCGGCGGGATGTTGGCCGTTGAAATAATCCTGGAGAGACAGCGAGCCTAACTTACACATGCTTCAACAACAAGGGTGCGAATGAAAATGTCGCGTACGTGTTCAGGAGTCATCGGTTGTGAGCAGCATAACGGCGAAATTACGAACAGCATCATCAAGCTAATGCATCGATTGCTCGCCTGCACTTCCTTGTGACGACCAAAACTTGGCTCCTGAGAGTACTCCAGAAAAGAAAAAGCACCTTACGCTACGCTACATGCATTTTGAGCGCCGTGATGCAGTGCAGTGTTGCATTTAAAACTATAGTTGCAATAAAAGCTTGGTGTTGCTGCATGGTTTGCGTCTGCGACCAAAGAATTACCTAAATTATTATTGCATTGAAATATACATATATACGAAATTCACGAGTTCAAACTATGATTTTTCATGCTACAAGCTACTGGCTCTCATCATACATAATCGAACAACGTAAGAACTTTTTTTTTTCATCACGAACAAGTTCATAATATATTTTATAAATTTATAATAACCCCAATACAGTCAAGGAAATTGAACCAAATGATTTTAGTTGTACGAACATCAATATTTATGCCATTGTGTTTTACATCCCTTCAAGCCAAACCATTTCTCTTGCTGTATACATCTGTTCCGCAAAGCAAACTTCGCCTTTCTCGCTTTAGAAGAACTGATAAAGGGCTATTTCGTCCATGCAGAATTTGTACTTCTCCTCGTAGACTCAAGTTTAACGTACGTGTTTACCAAACTAAATAGTAGTTATATCCTTGGACCTCAAACGGGGAAACAAACAGGTGACGGAAAAGGCAAGTACGTTACCTTCGCAAGTGACAGAGCTCTGCTGCGTTCAGAAATTTGTAACTGTCTATGATGCCACTGTGAATGTGGTTTTCAGTTTAAATGCGATTGTAAATATGCCGCAGTTCTATAATGTAATGTGGCCGCAGCAGCAGACGATGCGCGCCACCTCCGACAAACCTCCGACCGCAGCGCCAATTTTGTCGTCATGATGCACAGAAGCGCTGAACTACTCTTCGTTTCCGGCGGACGGCACACCTACCCATTTAGCCACTGTAACTGCGGTACTGCGGCTACCGTTATGTAGTAACTTATCCGTTAGGGTACGGTTACTGTGTGGTGTGTAAATTAGTCGATGTTGTAACTGTTTCCCCAATTTCGCTTCCCCCTCCTTGCTTAGTTTGTAAGTTTGTAGTTACACGTTTGGAATGCGTAGCGTTGACGTTTTGTCGAATTTGATGTGTCGGACTTCGACACTTATTAGCTAAGCGCGAAGATGACTTCTAGTTCAAGCGTGAGGGAACTACCGCCAGGCGATCCCAAATTAACAGCAAGCATTGTAAGCCACTTGAAATCCCGTGGCCTTTTTGATAAATTACGGCGAGATTGCCTTGGCGATGTCGATACAAAGGTAAGAAGCTTTTGAGCAATAACTCCCATGATGAAGCGAAACATGTTATTGGAACGTCATTGCTTGTGGCTATTGCAGCCTGCTTACTTGAACCTGAAGCAAAGGATCGAAGGCTACATCACGAAGTTCCTGTCGACGCAAACATGGACTCCTGACATGAACAAAAACCATGTTCGAGACATGATGCGCAGGGAAATAAACGAGTGAGTAATTGCGTCTTTGCCTTTGCTATACGTTTCTCGTTGACGCTCATTGATGATGCTGTGCCCGCTTCCCAGGTCGGGCATGCTGTCAGCAGGTATGGACCATCTGGTCGACCAGATAGTAAATCCCAAAATATACCATGTGTTCACGCCAGAGGTGGAGAACGGCGTGCGTCAGTATCTCGGTTTGAGTTCGGAGAAGGACTCCTCAACCCATCAGCTGGCGGCCGAGACTCTTACTGACTGCATCAGCCAGCCACCACCACCTCAAACGCCGGCCTTACCACCACCGCCGCCAAAGTCTGAATTCAGTATAGGTATTTGACGATGCTTTCGACTACTAACCGACCTGTTGCTAACAGCAATGCATGTTTGACATTGTACGCTGTGGTTGTGACGGCCGAGGGTTCTCGGAGTGGCCATATATCTTTGCCAGAGGTCGTGCATACGTTTTGTGCTACGTCTGGCGATGAGAGGAACTACTTCTGTGCTCCAGAGCTCGGGAAGCGACATTTGATGAAGCAACAAAAGTGGCTTGGCCTCTGTGCAAGCTGCAGTTGTTGCTGCACAAAAAAGTGTCATGTCCTGAGCTCTGGGGCCGTATTCTGAAACGATCCACCTCGGTGATAGTCACGTTCAATAAATCAACTGACTGCTTACCCGTGACGTCAGCATGCACTACCAACACGCACCCGCCGTGGTTGCTTAGTGGCTATGGTATTAACACGGGCAGCTAAGCACGAGGTCGCGGGATAGAATCCCGGCCACGGCGGCCGCATTTCGATGGGGGAGAAATGCAAAAACACCCGTGTACTTAGATTTAGGTGCACGTTAAAGAACCCCAGGTGGTCCAAATTATTCTGTAGTCTCCCACTACGGTGTGCCTCACAATCAGATCGTGGTTTTGGCATGTAAAACCCTATAACTTTAACTACCAACACGCGCTCTCAAACGCTTCACAACGCACGAGAGAATGCACCAGGTGAGTGCAGAGTGGCTCGGGTGTGTTTCGGCCACAGTATGATGCAGATGTGTTCGTTTATTCAGTATATGTCGGGAGCACTCAACGACACTGTGACGTCAAGTTGACGTAGACCGGAACTACTAGATGGCGCTATTTACTTTCCGGTTTTGTTAAAACAGGCAATCAGCACGTACCATTGGCGGAGGCGTGGCCAAGGCCACAGTATCGCTGAACTGGATCGTTTCGGAATATTGCCCATGTGTATTTGGCTGATGGCAGTCATTTCCCGAATGCTAGATTATACTGCATGCATGTGGAGAGACCCTGTCGCCAGAAAAAAACGGCACTGCCAATGGGAGCAGGTCATTTAACCTGCCGCCCCATAGGGCCCAACGACACAGAGCATTTTACCATGCCTCACCTCTCAGCACTGCCTCATAGATGACAATGTAACAGTTTGGTTGGTAATGTAGTAGCAACTTTTCCCCGGATACTAATACACTTGGTGGTACACCAGCTGGACACATGAAAAAATGCTCGATGTGGTTGACCTTTTTTAGCCCATAGTTCATGTAAACCTTGTGTAAAATGGTGATCCTGCCTAAAGATTCCAGTCGATTTTGTGATGCCTCACGATCATCACATTGTGATATTACATGTGTACATACGTGCAAATTGTGCTCATATGCTCTTCAGTTATGATTTATAAAAATGTTTTGTGCTAGCAGCTGCGCCTTTTCTGTACTGCTGTGGGTAATTTTGGGGATGACACCTTCTGCACATTGAAAATATAATGCGAAAATTCTTGGTTTTTATATTGCGCTCTACACTTGACTACATTAATATCTCACTGCATGCATTGTTAACAACTGTAATGGACGCCATTGTCATTCTGGATCTCGTTATTGTCAGGCAACACTGCACAGTGCAGACTTGTATTAGAAGGAAAAAAAGAATATATATATATATATATATTATATATATACATACATATACATATATACATATGACCACTTTTTGGTTAATATAGAAGTAAAATGAGAGTGATTTTGAGATAAATTCATTGACAGGAATGCTCTATTGCTGCTGGAAAGACTTGCAAGTGCACTGACCTCTTATATTGTCCAGTGCCTTGACAAGCGGTGATCTGAGTGATTGATTGGAGTTGCTTTTAACGTTGGCTATAGAAAGTATGTTTGTTCTTTTAGTATGCGCCATATTTCAAGGGCAAAGTGCAATAGTGTAAACAAATAATCGTGCAATTTCTCTGTTATCTTTAAAGATTATTATAAGCACCTGTGTGTGTATTTTTAGTTCTAGAATGCAAAATTTGATGGGGAGGTGTTTTTGAGACGTGTCATTCTGTTATAAAACTTTACAAATGTTACTTTGTCGACTATAAATATGAGCGGTTTTCTAGATAATTATTGGTGAGATCGTGCTACATGATCATGAGAGGACTTGTGTTTCTACTTTTTTTTTTTTTTAAGTGAAACCAAAAGAACTTTGTTTGAGACATGAAATAAAATCTTCAATTAAATTTGCTGGTCTTTGGAGCATTTTAATTGGTGTATATTATAGCACTCATCTAATAAAGCACTTTCTGCTGTTGAAGTGGCACTGTTTCTGCAGCGTCTCAGTCAAGGCGCTGCAAGGAGCGTCATTGTGACCTAGCACACTAGATGCAACTTCAAAACTTACAAATCATGAGAGTCCAGTGCACGGGCATACTTTCCATGTCCAGCATAGAAAAGCATTGCTGTCTTGGACATTATGTGGGGCAGGCAAAATTTCACCGAGAGGTTAAGTTGACATTTGTTGCCAACATTATCACCAGGCTGATTTTTACACTGTATATTTTACACTCTGGCCAGCACAGCACACCATCGTATGGAATAATGGGTGCGAAGCAGGTATTTCATTAAAGTGCAGTTGCAAGTCATCAGCCAGAGAAATAAAGTCTAATTGGTGACAATACCAAGATATCTATAGTACCTCTTGCACATATCTTGCACATTGCCACTGGAGTGAATGACAAGTTGCCATCTACCATGTCACCATCAACAGTGGGTATTGGAAATCGACATTTTTCTATGTTTAGGTTTGGCTTAGTTTAGACAGTTGCAAAAAACAAATTTTACCGCTGTGACTAGCATCTGCAACTGTTGCCAAAGGTACTCTTGCTATATTGCAGTTAAAATTATACTGTGTATTGCTGATGACTATCACAGAAGTGAAAACACATGAGCTTAAGTGGTGATATATTTGCAAGTGGTGCAAATATTGCAAGGGGCAGTTCATGTGCAGCTGCTCACTGGCCAGTGGCAATCATTCTGTTCCCAACTTCTAAGACGGGTGAAGAGATTTAAGGCAAACTACATCTGGCAGTTATGATCAGAAATACGGTGGACATTCTTGAGGAAAAAAGGGAAATACATTGCAACACGAATCTCATTGATTGTAGTGAATCTGCCATACTCTAAGTGTGGTTGGTCGTGTTTCCTTGCAGACTTGTTGCGCATAATTTTTAATTTGCGAGTAGATGTTTAAAAGAGTTGCTTAAGATTTGCCTTGCAGCAACTGATAAAGCTTATTCTGCATACAGATACGTTAAACTGCAATTATTTGTGAAACTTCCCTGTAACATGGAAGCACAGCTAGATTGCACTTGCCGAGGCCAGTGAACATCTGTTACATGTGAACAGAACCTTACATGTGAAAATGTAGCCTGCTTTGTTGAAGCAGTAAAAGCTGGTATAATTGTTGTTCTCCTTTAGATGAGACAACACAGGATGTCCCTGGCAGCTGCTCTCCTAAACCATACACAGAAGCTTTGATGCCCGATGGCCTAATGGACTCGTCATCTGAACATCAGCTCATGATTGTGACGGAGAGCAATGAGCACACTGAAGATATTTCTGCTGAGCTGCCAGTTGAGAAAGCTGATAGCTATGATTTCTGTGAAACTTCAGCAGAACCTGTTGATCCAGCTCCAAATGAGGCATCTTCTGAACTGCCCACTCCAGTAGACGCTTTGGAGTCGGACTTGCCAACCGTCAGTCAGGGTGGAAGTGCAGATGACAGGCCTGTCACCGAAGATGTAGAGCTTTCTGCATCATTGGATGACATGAAGCCCGACTCATTGAAGAACGAAACTACTGTAAATGAATTTGACAGGAAGGCTAACGATAAAATAGCTGACATGACAAAGATGGAGGTGAAGCCGACGGACAAAGACAAGAAAGAACGAAAGGTGGACTCTGTGAAAGGCAAAGCATCCTGCTCACATTCAAGTAGATCAGAGTCACATTCAAGAAGTTATATGTCAAAAAAGAACTCTGATGTAAGCAGGTCAAAAACGCAGAAGTCGAATAAATGTGATGGCGATTCCAGTAGAGAAAGCAGAGATATGCTGAAAGAAAAAGACAAATACAGCACATCTCGGGACAGAGGAAACTCTTCAAGAGAGGAAACCCAAAGGAACAGGGCAGATGTAACAAAAGATGAGAGAAGCAAAGGATACTCGAGCCAGTCCAGTAGATCAAAGGATAGTGAGAGTAGGAATGAGCGAAAGCGGTCAGATGATAAACACCGCCATTACAGTAGTAGCCAACGCCATGATGACAGAAAACGACACAGTGACAGGCATTCTCGAGAAGATAAGTCTAGGGATCATTCAGACAGTCACAGGTCACACAGTGAGAGCAAAAGAGAGAAAGACCGTTCTTCCACAAAAGATTCATCCAAGCAGCACAAATCAAGTAAGTCATCTGAGAAACATGGTGAAAGTTCTCGAAAAGAGAAAAGTAATGAAAAGGAAAAAAGGCAAGCATACAATAGGCAAAGCTCATTTGACAGCAAAGATGGCGGAACTTCAAAAAAGATGTCATCTGAAAAGGTTCTGCAACCTATATCTTGCAATTTATTCCAAGCAACTGATGATGCATCATTCCATATGGATATGCAAGAAACTTTCAGATCAGAGCCTCCTGAACTGAATGCCAATCCTTGTGGTTCATCACAGCAAGACTATGAAAATGTTTGTCAAGATTCTCCCTTGGCAATGGTTGAGCACGTTTCGCAAGACAAGTCAGAGGAAAATATTTCATGTTGTGCCAATCGAACGGAAACAGAAGTTAGTGAGAGTATGTCTGGTGAAAATTTTCAAGAAACCTCATCAAAGGCTTATGATGAAAGTTCTCGTGGTGCATTACAGCTAGTTGAAGCAAAAGAAGCTGAGATCTTGAGGTTTTCTTATGTCAGTGACAAGCAGTTGGGTAGCAGTGAAGCTGACTTGCAGCTAGTGAGCACCATCACTGAGAAACAAGCTGAAGGCATGCAGAATGAGAAGCCTACTCCAGATAATGAAGTGCACATGGAGAACAGTGACCAAGCAAGCAGTTCCAGCTTTGCAGTGCCACTTGATGAGGAGAAAAGGCCCACAGTGGAAGATGGACATGAATCATCGAGGCGAAAGGTAGGTTGGTCCTTCATTCTAATTGCATGGAGCACAGTAAGTGTGCTTTCTATCTTTTTAGACTATCACTGAAAAGCATTCACCAGAGAAAAAGCGACCAAGGCGAGAAGCTTCTGATGGCCATGAATCAGATGGTGCCTGGTCCGATGTGACTGTCAGCTCGGTGCACACCAGCGATCTGTCTTCCTATGACGACTGCATCAGTGTGTCTTCAGGCGATGAGGATGGCCGTCCTGCATCTAGGGAGAAAAAAAAGATACCACTAAAAGAAAGTGAGTGCCTAGAGATGAGCTTGGATCATAGGAGTTTATTCATGTGCCCACTCTGCGCTTGCAGTTAAGAAAATCACAAGCAGCAGTAATGAGGATGATGACCGCATGAGCAGATCTGAAACAGAGCATTGTGTGTCTGATGGAGTTGTGCCTCTACCTGCTTCTGTAGAACAGGTATGGACCTTTTTGCGCTGAACTTATCACTGGAGAAAGCAAACTAAGTTTTTGTCGGTACACTTGCAGGTTACAGAGCACCGGGAACCCACACCAGCCATGGAGTCCCAGCCACCTTGCCCAGTAGCTTATGAGAGCAGCAGCACTGGCAGGGGACTCTCGAACTCTCCCTCCACTGATGTTTCTGATGGAACAGCCAAGCCGAAGATGGGGCTCAGGCGGACCCGCAAGATTAACCCAAAGTATGTTTCAGAAGAATTCTCATCCATTTTCACGGAAGGCAAGCGGCCAGCAGGAACCATAGACTTCAGCGAACTTGCGAAGTATGGCAAGGAAAAACACCATGAGGAGCGGTCTTCATTACGAACAGAGCCTCGCAAGGTCACTTCACGGGAAGATGCCTCAGAGGACACAGCGGCTGCAGCCATGTCATGTGACGAGACTGGCCAGCTTTCAGATGCATCAGTTAATGATAGATCACGGCGGCCTGCGCGACGACCAAGTGGCAGTGAACCACGGGCTAGGTGAGGCAAAAAAGTGCCTGCCTGACCATTAGCATTTCTTTTTAATTGCTTTTGTATGGTTTGCAGGTCAGAATCTGTGTCATCAAAGTGCTACCAATCTTCCGACCTGTACAAACCACGGCCAGTTATCAAGCCAGGAACTCGTCGTAGTCGGCCTTCGTCAAGTGGAGTGTAAGTGCTTCCAATTTTTAATGCAACACATTATTGGGATCAATTCCCCAAGTTTCCTCGTACAGTGGATCGGTTTGCATGGTTTAATTCTGACTGACTAAGTAGTGCAAGTGAGCGCAACTCTGTTCTGCGTAGCGAAACAATAAATCACCGCATAAAACATATACATATAATATCAGCTCATAAGTATTCCCAAAGCACACAGACCTCTTAATGAAATGGCTGGCACACGATATTCACCTCCATCATTGATTGCTTATATAGCATGGGATTTTCACCAACAGAAGAGTGGCAGTGAGTGCATCTCTTCTGCATATTATGACAATAAATCACTACATAAAATCTGTACATGTAACGTTGGCTTAAAGATATCTCTAATACACAGACCTTTTAGTGGAATGGTGCGTGATATTGAACAGCTTTGATTTTTGATATTTTCCTATACAGGGATGTGCACATTTTGCTTAAACTGTTTAAAGGAAGATTTTGCGCTTATTGCTGCGCTGCTCTTGCTCAGATTTTGCAGAAAGATGGCATTTTGGAGTCCACGTCGTTCATTGTAACACTTGGCACAGTTACTTGCCCGTTTTTTAAGAAAAGCATGATAAACTGTCTTCGTCCTTGAGAAAAATAGCTGCTGTGAAAAGCGGCACTAGCGTAGACTTGTGTTGCTGCATGCCTGCAGCTGCAGAAAGCAGCCGGTCAGGGAGGGGTGTGTGTGTTCCAGGGGAGCAGGCAACACGCAGCAACCCTTCCTGAACGGGCGCTTTCTGCAGCTGCCACAGGCGGCAACACAAGTCTGTGCAACTGCCATCTTTGCAGCAGCCATTTTTCTCATGGACGAAAGCATTTTATGATTCTTTCTTTTAAAAAAACAGGCAAGTAAATGTGCCAAGTGTTACACTGAATGACATAGACTCCAAAATTCAATCTTTCTGCTAAATGTGAGCAAGAACAGTGCAGTGGTAAGCACAAAATCTATAAGTGAAATGTGCATGTATCTGTATTGGGGCTTCACCCTTTTTGGCCACTGGGTATGTGCCAATTCTTACCCAATCCTCTAGAACAGGTGTGCCAACTGTGCCGCAAAGGGTTTAGAATCCTTAAATATATTCAGATATGCGTCGTACTTCACTGCGCATGTAAATTTCATAACCATTCATCCCACAACAAGCATCATATTTCATCTTAGTCCTCATGGCATCCCTTTGTCAATGTCTCTCACTGTACATCCAGCTGATTTGGTGTGCATTTTGGTATAGCTTGTGAACAGTCTATTGCATAAACATAATTATTGCGTGAGGTTAGTGTTGTGACATGTGTGGCACTACACCATAACACTTCTTCGCCAGAGTACAACAAATCGGTCACCGTTGCCTTGCTGGTGTCGTCACACACAATTTCGTGTCTCACACGAACATGTTCATCTGTCTGGCAACACTGCAGCGTAGAATATCTCGAAAGATTACTAGGGGGAACTCTGGCTCTGTGATTGTTCATCTGGCGCGTAAATGATCGTTTGTACATAGATTTGTCTAATCTTCTTGTTTGTGGCTTCAGATGCTCCTGCGACGTTATTTTATTAGGCTTTACGTTTCAAAATTTCCAAGCACTCGTTTTGTAAACACTGCATCGCAGGATCAAATCCCGGCTGCGGTGGCCCCATTTTGATGGGGGCGAAATGCAAAAACGCCCGTGTCCCGTGCATTGGGGGTATGTTAAAGATACCCAGGTTGTCAAAATTCATCCGGAGTCCCCCACTACGGCGTGGCTCATAACCAAATCGTGGTTTTGACACATAAAACCCCAGAATTCAATTCTAAACACAGCAAAGCAATCAAGTCTTTGTGCACATGTGTAATCATTGCGATTTGTTGCATTTATAACATATTGTCACGGTATGATTCCTCTAGAGGAGCGTCGATGAAGACGACGCTGATGATCTGGCGCACGCTCTCGGCCATATGGTTGAACGCTTGATCGAATTGTAAATATACTGTAAATGTTTTCCTGTTGTGTTTGCCTCCCCGTTTGCAGAATATTATCACTTTGCAAAGTCTCAAAGCCATTTGATGCCAGAAGCACCAAGTAAATCCGTGAACTGCCCCTCATTCTCATGATGGCTGAACGTGCCATATTTGCAGCTCTCATAAATACTAGCACCAGTGTCTGCTAGTAATTTTTGTAGGAAACTCTATGCGTTGCAGAACCTCAAACAATGCTAGATAGCCAGCTACCTGCAAAATACTGCGCATAATGTTGATTCCTTGCAGTGTACAAATAGGTGTAGTTTTTGTTTTATTTTGCACACAAAGTGCTGTTCTACCTCGGATAGAAAGTTTTCTATGAAAATTATAGGCTCTCATTTACTATCTTCATTTCTGCCTTCTTACACGAGTGATGCGCGATATTTTTTTTTTTTCAACTTCCCCCCCATGTAATGCCCATTGGGGCCCTTAGGGTACTTAAATAAATAAATAATATTGTAAGATATAAAAAAGACCTTCGTGGCTCAATGAACTAGAAAATTGTTTCATGACCAAACTTCAAGTCATTGCTTTCATGGGGCTTCAGCTCCACTACAAGAGGAGCACAGTTTTTGCATACATTTTGGGTTGATTAGAAGTGGTGTGAAAAATCCAATGTGATTTGATCATGTAACACTGTCTGGAGCCAGAAGGCATCACACAGTGCTGCATGACACATCATTACAAGTGGAAGAGTGTCGTGAAACGACCAAGTCAAGTTTTCGCAGGATTGTTTCTGGTACGTGCACGTTTTAAAATGGCTGCGCGACACCTTTTGAATGCAGTAAATAAACCTGCTTAGTTGCTAGACAGCATTGCCATGAACAAATATATGAGCCAAGCATTTCTGTATGCACTGCAGGGAGCTTAAAAGTTGCTTAAAAAACATACTGGCTGCACTTTTTAACTACCTGAAATCTTGCTCTTTTTCATGATTATTACAATGTACTGATAAACACAATGGCGATTCGCCAGATTACTTTAGGCATTGCAGCTAAGCAGTGCTTTCTATCAGAAGCAATAAAAGGCCTCATCATCAATAAAGGGTGGTCCCATACGGTGGCAGAGAAGAATGCCATTACATTGAGACTGTGGTCTGCTGTAACAGAGGGTCATCCTACCTTATCTTAGAGGCTGTGCCTGTACCAAAGCTCAAGAGCGTTGTGGATGGAGCAGGGAAGGCATTGTTTCGTATAGTCTCAATGTCGAGCATAGCAGAAGTGATAAAAAGGAGGTGGAAGGCCACAAGGGCATGCCAAGAAGCATTTGATTGCAGTTCACACAGACATCAGTAAGCAGATGCCTTTTATGGCATGTTCCACAACATTGATAAAAGGTGTTGCAGCACCCTTTTCAAGCTTACGGCTCAGATTAGCGGGACTTGCTGGCCAGTGGTTTCCTGTTATCGGGAGCTTATGTTATCAATTGCACCTGAGAATTTTGCAGTTTTTCCAATCAGTGGAAGGATTTTCTTGCTACGTGGTTCCATAACACGCCTTATGCCTGGGCAGGATTAGGCATTTAAAAAAAATTAATTCTGAACTTATTGTGTAGTAAATGCTTGGAAAGCAAGCCATTCTCAACACATTTGGGAGTTTAGAAGTAATGTGTAGTGCCAGTACTCCAAGATTCCATAAGCAGTACTTGGTCTGGCGTTTTTTCTCCTTCGATTGTTGGTAAAGTTCTCGCTTTTGATGGACATAGCTGAACTTTGAAAGATGAAAAATAATTGATGTTTCTACTGTGGAGTTAGCACCAGTGTTTCACCCTTTATCTCACTGAAAATTTGTCTTAGTCCCCGATTTCTAAAAAAGCATTGTTGTATGTCATGCACAGGGAGACGTCCAAGAAACAGCGGGGCCTCAAAGTATGCATCGGGATCAAACGGGGTAGGGCCTCAACAGCTGGCTCCTCCAGGCGAAAAAGGTTGTGAAGTCCCAAGCCATTGCTGTGGTGCATGCACCACTCCCTTCACTCAAGGTCACTGTGAATGCCCTTACAGGTCTGGTGGCATTATCACGTAAGAGCCCAAAACTTCATGTCTGTACATCTGTACATAACTGCACACTCAAATCATGTGCCTCCGACATTTTATTTAATAAAGACACTGGATTTACAAAAATTGCGGTGGTGGAGTAACCTGCCACAATGGATGACACCCGTAAACAAAGGCAACGCTGTGAGCATTTTGTGAAAATAAAAGGCCACCTGTCTTTCCTGCGGCAGTGTCCATTTCCACCTGTTTGGTGCGAGTATTCCAGGCATTTGAAGTTCTTCCAACAGGATGCTTCTGCTTGCACATCGAGAACTGTGCCATTTATTGGCAGCTACTGCCAAGCACTGGGTGAGTGACGTCATCCTAGTCAACATGCAGTTTTCAATCACAGCGTCATATAAACAAATGTACACATCTGAGCACAGCTGCATGTCAAGGAAGCCAGTGTGGGAGCATAATGACACGCTACAAGAACCACAAAACAAAAACAATTGCATTGTGGTTATTTGCGTGCTACATTGTAAATGCCAGCTGCAATCCTCTTAAAGAAGCAACACCATATTCACACAAATTTAACAAGTGGCACAAATTGCTAAGACACTTTTTGAGAGAAGCACATTATGCTAGGAGTCTCTATACAGTTCATACACATTTGCTGCATAATGCGGTCATCCAGGGCACCACAATTGCACAAGTTGTGAAGGCACTTTTTGAGAGCATGGATTTTCATGCTAATGTCTCTAAGTTCATGCACATCATAATAAATAATGCAGCTTGGTCACAGCTCTTCCGGCAAAAGTGTAATGGCCATCTTTCGTTGGGGCCATGTGTATGTTTTGGGCAGTGTCAGCTGAAAAAGAAAAAAAAAGCAAAGATGTTATAAACAAATTCTTCCCAAATGCCTGTTGTTTGGAACTTACACCTTCGGCGGTGCATAACTCTTCCATGCTTACAGTCATCTCCGAAATAAGGTCTTCTGTGAGCAGAATCTGGATCCAGAGATTGTTTAGTCAAGCAAGGAAGAATTGCAAAATTAAACTTTCTTACCTGCAACCAAGAGCCCTGCACTGCATATGGTTGTTCTGCATTTGCAAAGGCACCAATAACACTGGGAACGACGAGTGTCACAGCAGCGCTGTCAACTGAACTCTTGAATGTAAAATGACGGCCATGTTTTAATCTTCCCCTGAAATATTTTCAATGGCATTGTGAAACAAGATGATCATGCTACAATCTTTGCTCCCATGTTACCTCAAGACTAAGGGAAACAGCAGTCCCGCTTCCAAATTCAGCTGCAAGTGAACTGCTTCCAAAGCTCGAGTTTGAGCCAACTCTTGCGTTTCCAGGCCATTGTCCCTTTGAAAGAATAGAGAATTATAGAACAATTTACCATGCAGTCTCAACAGGCAATGTTATACTCACTCTGTTTCACTGCTTGGTTGACTGCCCAGCAGGCCCTTTTTGAGAGTCCGCTTGATTTCTTCGGATTCATAATGCGATATGCTGGGTGTGTCAACAGAGGTGTTGCTCCCGGACTCCTTGGCACTTTGCACAACAGGGGGGAACTCCTCTGACCAGCAGAGCTTGGCACTGACGCCACTCAGGTCGGACCCTTCGCTTTCGATTCCCTGGTCTACAGCATCCTGCAAAGGGTGTCTCTAGGTGCCTGCCCCAGGCAGTGGGCATGCAGTCCAAGAGGGGGGAGGGGCACCTGGATACTGGGGTCGAGCTCAAACACCGTCTCTCCTCGGCGCATGTTCGTCACGAGCCATGGCCCGCCTGCGCCCGGTACACGCTGCATGAGTGCCACAAAGCTGCGGCCGTTCCACTGCTGGGCCGCCTTGAGTTCCTCAGCGCACACGCCGATAATCTGCGGCGCAATGAAAATGCTTAGCAGCGTTGGTCGCCGTGATCGCACGGGGCCTTACTTGAATAAAGCTGACGGGCCCAAACGGAGTCGCCACCGTGCCCAGCTGCGGGTCCTCCATCATGAGCATGTGTTCGATCCGCGACTCGCTGTTGTCCAGCGGGCAATGCCAGGAGACGTGATCGCCATCGCACAGTACGTTCCCAGACTGGAAGACGTACTTAGCCAGACCCTGCATCACGGCCGCAGGCCAAGTCGGCGGCCCTGTCTCGTCGGGTTCCTTACGCAGCCGGAATGTCAGCTCGAAACCAAAGCCACTTGGTGTGTCTGCACTTGAGATCCTGCGACATTACCAGCCCCTGCTCCCGACAAGAGTTCGCAGCACAGGTAAGATGGACTGTACGTACTCGTGAACCCTGCCATCTCCGTGAAGGTCCGACAGTCCGAAGCTAACGTAGTGCCAGTGCGGGGGAATATCTTTGCTTTCATCCCCTTGGTTAGCGTACATGCTGATATAGTCGAGTGGGTCTGGTCCACCCAGCCTGAAACACGAGTGCCGCCAAAATTGCGTAGCGATTAGCATACATTCTTGCACCTGTGCATTCGAGGGCACAAACAGCATTGCTCGTTGAAGCATGCATCTATGTTCTCTGAGCAGCATGCGTAAGCAAAAGCACAAAAGAGATTCTTGGTGGCGAATGTATGTGAAATCTGCACTTACCAGTACTTCAGGACTGCTGCAACCTGCAAGGGATTTGGCTGATCGCTGTATATTTGTAGACATGCTGAATAAAGTGAGTCCAAGCCAGGCGGAATCTGAGCGAAGCCGACTACAGGGAAGCTAGAGGCGCCGACCACTCGCTTGGCTTCCATGTTGAAAATTCCTGTTTTTCATAGAGTGGTTGCAGCCGCCTCCGTCAGCGCCGTGTCTCCGCTTTCGATTAAACTAGTGCTGGCGGAACTGCGCAAAAGAAAATTACTCTGTGAAATAAAACAAATAGATTTCAGTTTTTTAAATAATAATCAGGACCTAAGATGTGTTTGATGAGTGCGAAATAAACACCTACTACGCGCGGCGCGGAACACGCACGACGGTGTCGTGCACAGTGGGTAGGACGTTTGTGTAGCCGCTTTCAATATCTGGCGTAACCGACAACGTTTGTGATAGATTATGGAAACATATGACGTGATAGTTAATCAACCAGTAGTTATAGACAACGTAAGTACCCGTTTTTTGCGTGTTTCGCGTAGAACCTCGTATAGAACCTTTTAAATAAAGTTTTTAATATAAACCGTCCGCCATGTTCTTAGTCAATGAGTCACACCGAAAATCGTGCAGACAGTGCGCCTAAGAAGTTCGCGAAAGCAATCAGAGTTGGTAAAATTAACCGCCTGAGCCCAAACAGGCGAAAGCGCATCTTTGTCGCTATGCTTGTCTGATGACAAAGGCAGCTGCTGACAGATGGTCTGGGCGGAACACGGTTCCAGTGGCCTGTGTTGCTTTCGACTGTTGTGTGTTTCTTCTTTTCTTATGTCACTTATTGCTAAGTTTACCTGTCCACACCTGGTATGTGACATGTGTTGCTTTTGAACGCAAAATTCGCATCTCGCACTCTAGTTTTTGTGTTTGTTTTTTTGGCAGACAAGCTAGTGGTTTCGCCTACTTGCCTAATCGACGCGTGGGCGTTGTTGTAATTCATTCTCTATTTTGTTTCTGCGAAGTACCCTTGTCATTGCATAGTGCAAAGCACGGTGGTGCAGAGAAAATTCGATGCATTGCTGTTATGTTTGCGGCCTTAGATCTGTAGGCACGATCGTAAGCATCGTGTACGAGTATATCGTGAAGTGTCAACCATTGCTCAGTAGTTTATAACAGCGCAACTAAGAGCGTGTTTCTTTTTCGTTTATTCTTGCATTGTTGACATACGGATGCATCTATCTTACAGTCCACGAAATGATTTTGTGCACTTAGGGTTCCGGCGTCATAAAGGCAGGTTTTGCTGGCGACCAAGTACCGAAATGCCACTTCCCAAACTTGTATGTAGATACACTCGTTGATCTTATATCGCTATTTTTCGCCCTGGCTTCTCAGCATTTATACAATGCGAGACTCTGTTTTATTGCAGCATTGGGCGACCAAAGCACAAGAGGGTCATGGCAGGTGCCTTGGAAGGAGACATATTTGTGGGGCCAAAAGCAGAGGTATGCATTCAAAGCACTTATGACCCATGACTTCGTTTCTGCTCATATTATGCACCGCCAGTGAGGTCAAGCAAAGCTTACACTTGCTATGCCAACACCACCTGGTGCATGCATGCTACTCTGTCTGGATACCAGTATGGCACACGTGACATGCATTCTTGCTAACTATTTTCTGTAAAGTTTACGAATTTGGGATTATTTTTCGATTGTTGCATTATGGTTACGAAAAATAAATTCTGTCCACCATAACGTTTCCCTCGTTGGTACCTTCCGTTGGGAGCCTTTTGATGGTGAAAGACGCCAGAGGGCTACTTGAGCCAAGCAAGTTTATATAGACAAGTTCCTGAAGCAGGCAAAATCAGCAACAGCAGAGTCACTGAAAAAGTAACTGATCTAAAAACAATCTATTGCTTGTCAGTCTTTGCTGCTCGAAGATTGATGCTACGTGTGTGTTGTGTCTAAAGGTAAACTAAAGTGTTTATGGTGCCCCTTAAGAGGCATGCGCTCCGGACAAGCTTTAAAAAAAAAAATGCATTCATCCTCCCTCTGCCCTGCTCAATGGCCTGTCCACAAGAATTTTACACAATTTTAAGTTCGCAGATTGGCAGGCATGTACTGGCGCGGTCACCCACCGCTAGCGGAAACAAGGGAGCCTGTAGCAGTACTCTGCGGAGCACCTCTGCCGGTGCCTCGCAAAATCTTACGGAGCATTCAACGCGTCGTCTGCTACGCTTCCTCTCCTTCGCTACTTTCGCTGCATGCGTTGGTATCTATATATAGATTGTGTGCACTAGCGGCTCTGAGTATTCATTCAAGTGCTGCGAAAGCCAAATGTATGCAGGCTGATTGATCATGCTGCATGCAGGCACATGATAATTTGGAATGTGAATAATGCTTCTATGGCAGTTTCCATTTGCTAAGGATCATTTTAAACTTCTTTATTGCTTTGTAAAAAAACAATGCCGATTTCAAAGCTGTGTGCTTTGAATTTATTCGAAAATAAATGTAAATTATCACTTTCTGAGTACAACAGCTGGCACCGTGGCAAATCCGCTTGGGTGACAGCAGTCGGAGCAGTCGTCTGGCTATGCGAACTTGGATATTTTTACTTAGAGTGATTTTGCGTGACTCGGCACCAGACGCGTGTGCGTTTAAGCCGACACCATTTCTGGAACTGTGCCAAGTTTGCTATTTTCACTCAGTACCAAGTGCACCATCGGCCGTATATTTTGACGCGTCCAGTGCCGAGTGTCGGGAAATCTAATATCCCTGAGAGTGATCACCCGAGTATACCGCCCCTGTAGGACGAAGCATTCAGCTTGGGTTGTTTCAACCCATGATGCGATTAGTGCTGGGTTGCATTGCTCTCAACAACAATCGTTCCATAATCCAGCATGGCAGGAAACAGTGAGGCATTCCAGAAGTGACACACCAAGCTTGTGTGTTCCAGGCGAACAACAGTAACTAGTGCTTAAACTTGCTCACATCACCCTTGGCAATTGTTGCGCAGCATTCGTCCTCTGGAATTATAGCCATTGTGTAATGACTTACTACAAAGAAATGAAGTGGCACAAAAACGTGGCAGTTCTTTATGAACGGTCACGGAGAACAGGGCCTTATCAAAAGTTGGCATCATTCTAATTACGCCAGTGTGTCTTTAAGTATTTGCAATAAACCCACTGACGTTGTGAAGGGTTGGTGGGCTCTAGCTCTTCATTATTATCAGCAATGCAGCTGGAGCTGCACTTTTTATGGCCTTTCCATCAAGAAGAATGCAGCCACGTTTGTGACCTGATTTACATGATGGGACGGATTGCCAATTTAGTCTGCGGACGACCGTGACATGGTTGAGCTGCAACAACTGTCGCCGGTAGCACCTCATCTGCAGTATTTTTGAGTGTGGTGGGGTTCGGCAGCACTGAGCTATGTTGTGCTCATCCGTTTGCTGGATTGGCATTTCATCCTGTCGTGTGAATCCCACTTTAGGCACAAAACTTTATTGCCCTTGACAACATGGCAATCAGAAACATCGAAGCAGTGCGAGCGGAAGAAGGAACTGTAGCAGACGACGCTCCGTGTGCTCCGCAGAGCGCTGCCACGGGCTCTCGTGTTCCTGCTAGCAGTGGCTGCACCTGTACATGTATGCATCATTCATGCATATGTGCCATTTATTTATTTATTTATTTATTTATTTATTTATTTATTTATTTATTTATTTATTTATTTATTTATTTATTATTATTTATATCAAATACTCTGAAGGCCCAAGGGTGCTAAATGTCCAGAAATCTCCCAGGTTAATTTTTCTGTGTGCATTCATATTCTAGAAAGCTTGCTAGTTGATTCAAAGTGTGTGTACAGGTAGGAACAAAATTTTGCGGAATCTGCGAGCGCATTTCAAACTGCGTTATTGCACCGTCTGACGAAGCAAGAGTGTTGTACTGCATATTTGCAGGCACACAAGCACAAAAATATGCGATGACATCTCGTAACACCAGGTGCTTGCATCATCAGAAGGTGCAGTAATGCACTTTGGCATGTGTTCGCACACGCCACAAAATTTTGACCCCGCCCGTACCTGAGGAATAGACTTAGTTCAGTTCTGTAAGCTGGCTGCTGTGCAAAGCTCTGTAGGGACAGTAAACTCTTCACAGATCAACCTTTGCATTTGTATTTGAAAGTGAAGGGGAAGGTAATCTGGCCTCCGTAAGCCACTTCCCTGTATCAGCTCTTGGCTGACTGCCTTGAAGATAGCTTGTGGCGAGTGTTCCTCTAAAGGAGTTATTAGTTGCAGCGACAAGACCAGGAAGTGTGCACTGCTGAGTTGGGACATCGTGCGGAGAAGTTTTAAAAAAAGAAAACAAGTTGATATGTATGGACATCAGCAGCATTTTTTCGCCTGAAAGCTTGAAATAGTAGTGTGGGGGGGGGGAGGGGGGGGGGGGTCTGTTGACGCAAGCTTTTGGTGACTGAGCAACCAGCTTAGAGAGCTGTTGAAAGGGTCTTTCTTTTTTAATGTTTTCATATGAGCTTGAACTGTGCTTGTAATGCTCTCAAATGTAGTCCCAAACCTTAATTCTTAAGGGGCAGAAAATTTGTGTGTTTATAGAACAACCCATTACAGCTTGAGTAACATATAGTTGGTGTTGAATACTGCAAGATTTAAAACATACAATAAACAATCCTGTTGATGAAAGCTGGGCCCTGCCTGCCAAACACAACTTCAAGAATGTCCATGACTGTGCAAAAGTATTGTGTTGCCAACATAATTTGAACCTAAACACATTGAATAAGAGTACATACTGGCATCACAAACACAAAGATGTCAATGTTCAACTCTTTTCTCTGGAACACGTCTTTACTTAATATTGTAGCATAGGTACAATCAGAAGTGTCTTAAAATGCACACAGCACGGTTCCATTAGTAATTATGGTTTTCATGTGTTACCTCCCTGATGTGCAGTGCCCAAAGGGGTTTTTGTGCTGTTGTAGACGGAAACCTTGCAGCTCAAAAGCCACTACAAATGCAAGCTTAAATGTGTCGGGTTGCGACTGAGCAGTTCATAGCTGCAGTTGTGCTTAACCCTTTCTGTACTGGTGACGAGTATAGTCATGAGGTACTATACCTCGCACTGCAAGCTGATGAGTGTATCTTTCAGGGTTGCAGTTCTCTACACTAGATAGTGGTGTGTGAGTGTTAGTATGCAACTCTCTTTTCCATTTGCAACTTGCGCCACCATTCTTAAAGCGTAGCCATGTGGTTCCAGAAGCAACAATACAACAGTGAAGCCACAACTAAGGCACTGATAAATACATTTGGCGATAGCAGCGCCACTGTCTCACAGTTTGGCGCTTTCTTTGATGATCAACGTCCAGACAGCTGCATCCGAAATGAGTATCTTGTTTTTCTTTTTTTATTACAAAAAATCGCATAATAAACATCCTTCTTTTTCTTCTTCGTATTTTGAAGTCGTTGGCATGTGTTTGGCATGTGTTTCGACAGATGGTGCCGCCAGGCTATGGGAAATGAAAAATCCAGCTCCATGTGATGTCTCGGCACTTGCAACATGATATTTCTATTGTTCGCTGGAAATAGAACAACTGCCATAGCCTGTGTGTGTAAATTTGTAATAAAGTGGTTCTAGATTGTCCTAGACAAAGTGGGAAGGCATGTAGACAATGAGGGTAATGCAGGTCGACCACGATCGTTCATGTCACGACAAGCTTGGCTCCTTGACAAGCGCGTATGATGGCGGACCTATGTGCAACTCTGCTCCTGTAGGGAACATATACAGTAACTATAGTGTTAGTGTCCCCAACTAACTAGTGTCGGACTAGCGTTAGTGGTATTATGTGTAGTTTTCTTTATTAAGGGTTGCTTGAACGCTTGCATTGAAAACAAGGTTGCCTGAGCACTGCATTTATAAGAAGTTTCTCGGAATTTTGTTGCAATTTTTATCATTTCCTGCAGTATGAAAAGGGTTAAAAAACACAGTGAAAAGTATTTTAGTGGAAATTGTCACTCAAAAATTTCTACTTGCACATTCTGAAATTCTTCTTGCATTGCTTAATGGCTTACAATTTACAAGAAATAGTCTGGCTGTGTAGTAGGGGTGTGCAAAGGTTTCAAAGAATCGAATAACGAATTGAATATTATCCAATTTGATTCAGGCTCCTCGAATCAAATAGTCAGTATTCGATGAGGTCCTTTGATCAAGTAGTCACTATTCGAAAATGTGAATATTTTTCTAATAGTTTTCTAATATGTGTCATTGAGTGTACACGACCAAACATGAAATTGAAGTAAAAATGCAATAACTTTTATCCTATCCACAGTGGACATAACTTACTAGAACCTGCTGTGGCGCTCAGACAGCCAAACATTTCCAACTAAACATTGCACTAAAATGTTGTGTAGACACAGCATTTGGCAGTGGGTATTGTTTGGTACTTTTTGCAGATGTTGCACCTGCGTCCTTAAATTATGAATACTTATGATTAATTATCCTGTTGACTGTGCTATACTGTTCTACAAAGCACGAAAAAAAAAAAGGATCAGCGCACATGTGTGTCAGCCCTTTCTTTCGTCCTTTGTAAAACAGTATAGCGCAGTCAACAGAAGGATGCCATACCAACTAGCCCCAGTAGAAAGAAGCCTTATGATTACTTAAGAATTAAGATCAGTAATCATGAATAAATATGAATGTTTCATTGCAATATACTTTATGCCATGAGTAGTCGAACTAGATTAATGTAATTTTTTTTTTTTTTGCTCTACCATCGCCGCAGATGGCACACACTTCTGATTTGTTTGGGAAGGTATTCACAAATATTTACCAATAAGGCTACTTTTCTAAACTTCCTTTGATAGTGCATGGCCTTGTATTCTCTGAAAAGCCCAGAGTTTCTGAACAAACTGCTTAGTTCTTCCTAATGATCCCTTTGTACTTTTAATAAAGCACACTTTGTAATGTGCAGTTTAGTGACCAACTTTGTAATTTGAATACCAGGATGTGAATATTGTTTGATAATAATGATAAGAAGGCAGTACATTATTCTCAGACTATTTGAAAAATATTCTATATTCAATTCGCCTCCAGCAGTGTTCAATTTGTATTTGATTCGGTCTCAAAAACTACTATTCACACACCCCTACTGTGTAGGCTAAAAGCTGTAATGAAACAGCTTGACAGGTGCCAAGGCAGCCGTTGCATGGCTTGCGTAGCATTGTGCTTAAGGTATATTAGGCAATAATGCATTCATCAGATTTTATGGGAGTAACAAATCAAGCGTTTTACTAAAGTTGCAATAGAGGCCTATAGAAAGGAATGATGAAACAAAAGAAAATACAGGTAGTAGACAGATAAAGGACTTTGCTGCAGACTAATTGAGACATAAAAAAATGCTGTGCTTTTCGTAAAACAAAATATAATACCAAAATATCTATTTCAGATTTGAAAGTAATTTAATGATAAGAGGTTACTTTACTCTGCTTTGAAATGAAAGAAAACGGCAAAATAGCAAAAAAAAAAAAAAAACCATCGATATGATCTACTTCTACATTAGTTGCAATTGTGTTTTGGTTGGATTGTCTTGGAAGTGATATTTGATATGAGATGCCAAGGGGCCTCTTGCATCACATTTAATGTTCTTAAGTTTGTTTCTTGTAGGAGCACAGAGGTCTCTTGAGCATTCGCTATCCGATGGAACATGGCATTGTCACAGACTGGAATGATATGGAGAGGATATGGCAGTACATCTATTCCAAAGAGCAGCTACAGACATTCTCTGAAGAGGTATGTGTGATATCATCACTGAAATTTCATAAGTTTACCAGTGCTTTGTTGCAGCATCCCGTCCTCCTCACCGAGGCTCCCATAAACCCGCTACGAAATCGGGAACGCTCCGCAGAGATATTTTTTGAGACATTCAATGTTCCAGCATTATTTGTGTCTATGCAAGCCGTCCTGAGCCTGTAAGTTTTTGCTGAGTGAAAAGAGGAGTGCATTGGTGCTTACTCCCTGCTGGTTTGTCCACCAGGTATGCCACAGGTCGGACAACGGGTGTGGTGCTTGACTCCGGTGATGGCGTCACACATGCAGTGCCCATATATGAGGGTTTTGCCATCCCCCACAGCATTCTGCGAGTGGACATTGCTGGCAGGGATGTTACCGCCTATCTACGCCACTTGCTGAGGAAGGAAGGTACCAACTTCCACACGACAGCAGAATTTGAGATTGTCAAGACGGTGAAGGAAAAAGCGTGCTATTTGGCCAATAACCCCCAACGAGAAGAGACAATGGATACGGAGAAGGCTCATTACACACTGCCCGATGGAACTACTCTTGAAATTGGACCAGCACGTTTTCGGGCACCTGAGGTTCTCTTTCGACCAGACCTTATTGGCGAGGAGTTTGAGGGCCTGCATCAAGTGCTCGTCTTCGCAATCCACAAGTGTGACATGGATCTACGTAGGGTTCTATACCAAAACATTGTTCTCTCTGGAGGGTCTACACTTTTCAAAGGTAGGGGGGGTGCTGAGTACCTTTGGGAAGGTATCAGAGCATGCGTGCTGAAAAAGTGACTGCTCACATTGGTTTGTCTTGCTGTAGGCTTTGGTGATCGGCTGCTTGGTGAGGTGAAGAAGATATCACCCAAGGGAATCAAAATCAGGGTGAGTCCTATTTGGCTGTGATGAGCTTATTTGTTTCTGATGCATAATCTCGTGCAGATATCAGCCCCACAAGAACGGCTCTACTCTACCTGGATTGGTGGCTCCATTCTGGCTTCTCTTGACACATTCAAGCGCATGTGGGTATCCAAGAGAGAGTACGAAGAGGAAGGCATGCGGGCCCTTCATCGCAAAACTTTTTGAACTGTGGCCACTCGTGTAATAAGACTTCTTGCGTCCCCCCTCCCTTATTTTTTAAAATGCTGGCTGTTCAGTTCTTTTAGCCGTAGGTTTGGTTTTTATTTATTATTCTTGGTATCCTGGGAAGCACCACCTCACATTGAGGCAGGACATACTATGGGCAAAGATGACTTGTTGAAGTCTGTTTATGCTGGCCTAGAATCTATACGCCAGCGCTGCATTTTGAGTGCCACTTTTGGCAACCTTGTGGTGTGCAAGACCATCTTAAACTGCTAAACGCTTGATCACTTTTGTGATGTGGCAGGCCTTACTAGGCACATTCCAAACAGTTGCCACTTGCATGTCCAGCATTGCCATGAAGTAAGCTTGTTGCTTGTTTTGGTTAGTTTGCATGGAACATTTCGTGGCTTGCCTTACAATACAGCTTTGCCTTAAATGGTGTGGCTCAAATGGCACAGCTGCACCCAAGCCCTCTGTTTTTCTTGGGCATTCATGATCATGTATGATACACTGCATAAAATGGCTGCTGCTGGCATCCATATAAAATAAATTTTTGTGCACCTTTAAAGGTGTTCTTTTTTAATGCTTTTGAAAGTGTATAAATATTATTAAAATCAAGATTATGCACATTCATAAGCAAAATGTTCCTTTTTAGTGAGAGAGAGAGAGGGAAGTTTTTTACTTTGTATGGGTAATGGCTGAACGAAGAAAAGTTATGCATAAGTGTGGCCAGGAATAAACTCATTGCTTATTGTACTCTTCTGATGAAGGGTAATAAACAGTAGAAAAGAAGCTTTTTATGCTTTTGTTTGAAGTAAAAGTGAAATGGGTTCATGGTGTTTCTGCAGGCAAGGCACTAGCAAGGTACTGCACATGATTTTAATTTTCAGGTTCAGACCAGTTTAGGCAAAAGCCTCGTATCAGAGTGAAGCGCAGTTCCATGTGCCGTGAATGAGAACACCTGATTAGCATTCATCTGACGATAACTCTTCATGTGGGACTTTAATGCTGATGTGAAAATTTGCTATATACAATCAGCCTTGTAAAGCCATGCTTTGTATAGGTGCAACACTTGCTCTTGGAAGCATACTGCATGTTCCCCGACATACTGCACAGCAATGTAAGTACAGTGTGCATCATCTAACTGATGCGGCGAAATTTCTTTCCATACAGAGTTACGGTGTACGTTCAAGCTAATGTTTTGTTTCTGGTGTCAAATCTTATACCAAGAAAATTTTTAATACAGCTCATCTGTCTGCCTTAAGCTTTCAAACAAAATGACGATTAGTGTATAGGGTATTCCATCTCAAATGTACTCGTTGTATGTCAGGCATATATATGATTATTTTACCCACTATGGTGGCTTGGTGGCAGCGGTGTTCTGCTGCTGAGCACGAGGTTGCGGGTTGGATTCCTGACCGCAGCATTTGCATTTCGATAGAGACTAAATGCAAAAATGCTCGTGCACCTAAAGAAGCCCAGGCAGTTTTCCTTAATCGGGAGCCCTCCACTAGGCTGTCTCTTGTAGGCCCCATGTGTGTTTAAGGAAACCCCCACAAGATAATTTTTTGTCTTATTGCATTTGGAAGATATCACACATGGTTATTTCCACTTGGAAAATGTTTGAAATTTGAGCATTACTTTGATAATGGGTGTCCCACGAACATTTCGAAAGAATGTTGTTTGCACTGTTATAAAATTTATGCTCTCTAATCTAAAGCTTATCAGTTTTTTGTTTTTTTTTCATCTGCATTTCAAGTTGTTTTTGACTGCGAAACAAAATGGTAAAAGGCAGTGTGTGTGAATTTTTTGACAACTGCACTATGGATATATAAAGTGTTTAGAGTAAAGTTAATGTTTTAGGAGCCAGGGCCCCCAGGGCACCCTCTCTGGAACTTGCACACTGAAGCAGTACTAGTAGGAAGGAATTGAAGAATAAAACATTTTTAGTTCTCTTAACACTTGATTCCAAAAATTCTACAGTAACACTTTTGAACTGAAAAAAAAAGAAAGAAAATTTAATTATAGCTTGATTGCTCAATTGCACAGTAGTAGTTTGGGTTCCTGTTAGTCTAAAAATGTCGAGCACATGTATGGTTTTATGTTGCAGTCTTTCGTTTCATACATAATTTTATATATATTTGCAATGCACCAACTAGCTCTGCTAGAAGGTCTACTCATTGTTTGCTGAAATTTCAAATGCTCAAGGTTCCAAAAGGTTTTTGTGGAACATTTACGGAGGTTACTATTTCTAATTGAAGAAGTAAATATCCATGAAAAAAAAAAAACGGTGTGGTTGTCAAGACATCTGGTACACTTCAAGATGACCCGTATATACAACCTTTGCCGAAAGTTCAAGAACTTAGTTTTTATTGCTCTACTGTGATATTCATGTACAAGAAATGGCGCTTATTCAGTAATTTGATACCTGTTCTGAGCAGACGTGGCTTTGAAAGTATTTCTCTGTGAACTTACTAGGTTGCAGAGCTCGCCACTGTTTGTTGGTGCATTTAGTTGGAAGCAACACGAGGGACATTATGGATGGAAATTTCAAGCAGAAAGTTAAGGCTAGAAAACGCCTCTGCAGTTAACACTAAATATGACGCAGCAAACATATGATGACAAGGTATTATTGAGAAGCCGTAACTTGAATGGCACGTAAGGCTGCAGCAAGGCACAGATTCAGTGTAACAATTTCAAAGTAGGCATGTCATTTCATATGTGTAACCTTTGAGGAGGCAGTTATAGCAAGAAGTCATTCATGTCTCTGTGCACATATCAGAAGAACAAAAAGAAACAAGATGAGCAATTACTTTTGAACGGTTGGAAAGGACCAGAATTGGTGCCACAGTTTTTTTATTTGTTACTGCCAAAGATGAAGTTGATGCTACCAGTATGACCAGTGTTGGTAACTTTTTGTTAACAAAATGTTGGCATGTATTCCTGTCTGTACACACTGCTGTCATTTTTGTACAACCGCTCCTGCTATAGCCCTAATGAGCTGCAGTATGTACAAAAAGTCACCAGGTCGCAGTCCAAAAGTTTAAATTTTTTGCAAAAAAGTTGCTAAGTGATGACTTGGAATTATTGCTTTTTTTTATGATTTAGTTTTTATTCTTGCATGCCTTGTCTTTTTTTTGTCTAGGTGGTGGCGAGTGAACAGTATATAGACGCTTTGTGTCAAGTTCCATGAGTGTGATCAGGTTTTCCAATGTCTTGATGATTACTGCAGCAGTACCATCTTCTATTTTGATCAATGCCAAGAGTGTAATCACAATTCTGTTTTCCTGAGCACTGAAGTTGCAAAGCACTTCACCAAACAACTTTGTTGAAATATCCATAGCCTCATTGATGGTCAGGATGTGCTTCAGATCGCCAACGTCGGCCATCAAATCAGCATGAAGTATGAAAACATCTTCATTACAATGACAATCTGCATGCACTTTTTAAGGTGCATGCAGATTTAAGGTGCTGCGCTCTTGCTGTCTATGAATTGCTCCTGTGAGAGCTCGGCGAGATGATCAGCGGAAAGGGACGCTGCATACTTCCAAAGGAATAAGCACATACTTGCTTCATGTTTTCCACTGGAAAAGTCATTTGAAGCTCGAAACTGCAGCTACCTCGGCCGGGAACTGCAGTGGAGCTCTGATGATGATCTTCTGCTTTGTTGTGGCAGCATGATTTTTTTACATGTGGTTGTTGCTGCAATAGACAGAGGGGAACTTGGTGCGTCATGTTCCACTTAATGTAACCACTTTTGCAAATAAGGTAAGGAATGCCAAAATTTTCTATAGTGCTGGTTGTACTTCGGAGGCATAGTGTTGCGACTGGGGGTCCGAGGATTTGTGGTATCCATTCCGCAGAAGGGGGAGCAAGAGGACATTGGGCTGTGCCCGACACCAAAGACGTTTACACACACACGTTTATATTACATATTTGCAAGAGTAGTTTAAGAAATGCTGAAGATATGAGGTTCGCGTTCAAGTTCCAGCTGTCGAAGTTTACCAAGCGTGCGTCCCCTCTTTTAACACCTTCGTTCTCTTTGTCCTGTCGCCTTCTCCCAATCCGGCGTCAGGAGACAGATGTCACCATGGAGGTGGGTTGGAGGTGGGTTGCATTTTTTTCTCCGAAGAGAGCTTTATGCCCAACACAGGCACCTCACGGGGCACGAACAGGGGAGGAGGGAGGCACACACCCCGTCTCCGACGTAGCAGTGCGGGCGGATGACGAGGGACCTGAAGGAAGGTCCCCTCCCGGCAGAGCCCAACTGCCGGCCATGATTCCTCATGGTCAGGATGGCTCGGTCGGTGTCGTTGGCTTGTTCACGGCTCATTCATTATCTCCGTGAGTGACTGTTTTGAAGGTTAAGCGGCCGATCACACCAATAGTTTATCCTTTTACCGTACCGATACAACATCGATATGCTGTTGAATGGTGAGACATGCAAAGGCTCCCACGCTGTACTAGAACATGTTATGTCACCTGACTTGTAGCTGGAAAAGCACAGTTTTGTTTCCTATATGGTTAGTTCTTTTTCCATGTGATGGCAAGTGTTGGATCGAGTGTGAAAACAGCGTAAAAGTAAAGAACAAAGAAGGCTGCTTCCACTATCGCAGTGTGCGCTCGCCAACAGCTCACCAAAAATTGCAATTTAGCTGCATATACGTAATTTCTTTGATGATCAGCGAAGCAGTTGCTCTTACAATGCTGCTTGGAACAGTAACTGGCAAACAAAAAGTGAATGACAATGTAGCTAAGACTAAAAAAAAAAAGAAAGCTATTGTCATTAGCGTGCCTGAAAACTCAATAAACACAGCAAACAGTTGCTTAGTTATGAACATTTAGTATGACCCTCAAATGAACTGCTGAAGTGCCCATTGAAAAGCTCATGAACTTAAAGAAAGTGACAACCTTCGAAAACAAGGATAAGGTTGATCCCATTTCTTCATGCTAGTAGCTTGGTGTGCTATGAATGTGTCTAAAGGTAAAAAATCTACATTTACTTGCTAAAATGTTTGTATGAAGCAATTTCGCTGTGGCATTTTTGCCATCTTAACAGTGGTTAGGTTATTACTCATTATTGCAAGGCTCCATACTGCTGTAGCAGTCCAGATATATCTATCCAAATGCTGAATCACTTCTCTGACAAGACCCCCATATTCACCGAACCTTGTGCCATGTGATTTTTCTCCCCCAAATGAAAATGCTGCTGAAAGGAAAGTGTTGGGAAGACAGCAGAAATAGATATGTTGTGCGCAGAAGGGACGTCACAAAGAAGATGAACAACAGAGTGCTACTACAAACTATTTTATTGCTGCTTGATCAGCACCAAGTGTATGAATTTGTGTATAGGAGGGGTGCTTATAAAGTTTGTATTGTCGGTAACATAAATTTCTAGCATGCTTACACGATAGGCATCAAAATTTTAGGAAAATATAAAAATTGTATTGTATATACTGCAGAACACCATTTCATTTTGATGCTCTAGTGGTGTCCTGCTGTACTATTTAGAATACAATATGCAGTCGAGGACAGCAGAAAACTAGGTGGTGTGATGAAGTTAGGTAATTTGCAGGCGGCAAGTTGGAATCTGCTAGCACAAGACGGGTAATTGGAGATCGCAGGGAGAGGCCTTCGTCCTGCAGTGGACATAAATATAGGCTGATGATGGTGATTTATATCTGCTAAAACCAGAGATGTACTCTCATTGTGATGCCTATCATGCATGCCTGTTTAAAATTTATGGTACTGATAATACGAACTTTATGAGCACGCCTAATATATATTGGTGATGTCATCTTTTAAGACCACCAACTAGCCCTGGACCTTGTAATGTTCTGTAATGTTCTATTTCATTTTTTATTATGCATTGCTCTGAGTGGCTGATCTCTGCAAGAACAGTGGTGTGTTGTCCGAACCATGTCTGAGCCACTCTCGAATAGCGAAAAGAACGGAATTGTTGGAAAACAAAGCCCCAAATGAAGCTCGTCTGTATACTTTCATAACATCCAGAAACAATGACAGCTGTGCATAAATAGCAGCGGGAAATACTTTCAAAAACAAGCTATTAGACAGCAAGTTGAATAATTTTTTAATTTTTTCAATCCTGGAACCTTTCTGACAGATTGTATAATAGGTTTCCATGTGAGTTGACTTTTGGATCAAACAACGAAAGCTTTTAGATGGCAGAGCTTACAATTTTAACCACTTAATGCACAAACTTTTATATTGTGAAAAAATCTGCAAAGGCCTTTTTTATGCCAGAAAAGCCCAAACCTGTATCATTTTTCTTAAGAAATGCATGGTTGCGATGTTGAGCTAGAACTGTCGCATATCATATATGATGCATCATGCCAGTTATGGATATATTTGACAACCATATAGAAAGACGTTTCAATTAGAAACCTCAAAAAAATGTCAGAACCATTGAAAAACTTAGAACTTTGCAGTAATTAATCGAGTGTAGCTAGAGTTCATACAAGTTTCTTTAAAGTTTGACGACTTCATCTTCGACTAAATTATAACTTATCTAAGCTGTATACCTTAGTGCGCTTCCTTTTATGTGGATTTTTGTTTTGTATAGGCTTTAGGAGCTTCTTGCAAGAAGAAATAATACCGTCGTCCTACTAGAGTTCTTTGTTGCTGCTCTTGTCTTTAGCTCTTGGAACACGTACGGCTGGCCCCACGCTATGTCTATCGTAACTACTGCTGGAATTCTCGTGTTGACATATTAATCACAATGATGGTGCTAATCAGCAGTAAAAGGTTATATTTTGGCGCTAAGCTTGTTTTTTCACAATAAAGCAAATGTCTGCTGTCGTTACACAAGATAAGCCATAACTCCATGCTGTCTCATTCATGATACAGCAATTAATACTTGCCTCACAGAAACACCAGAATGTCTTTCTCGTTCGAAACGTCACAGTAGACTAATCAAAGCAAACAAACCCCCCATTATTTTTTCTGTGCTACTTTCAATTGTAAAAATTATGAAGATGACCTTTTCTCATACTTTTTGCGCACAGTATGACGAGCTGTTTGCATACACATTTTGTGATAAAAACAACTCGGATTATTTCCAAATAAATAAGCTATAAATTTCATTGCTAGAGATGACACAGATGATGGGTAAGTAGAAGAATTTGTTGTATGTGTATCGATTTGACACATGTAGTAAGGGGTGAAGTATCATATTTTCCGGTGTAATGACGCACCGTTGTACAAGACACACCCTGCTTTTCGCAAGATTTGAAGAAAAAAATACTGGTACATAAGATGCACTTGTGTATAAGACCTATATTTACTTGCATGCCACAAATAAACTTCATTACATGTGGTTGCGTAAACTTGCCCTACTTACCAATTAACATGTCTGAGAACTTGGTCTGTGTGCGTAACGTAAAATTTGTGGGGGAAAAATCCGACGAACGCGTATTAAGAAACATCCCGCATAAGCGCAAGAGAAACCATTTGATTCGCTCAAAACCTTCAAATTTAGGTCTTAGTCTTCTGACGCGCTTTCAAAAAGTTCTGGAAGTTCGGGCAGTAGCATCACTGGGGCATTCCCTTCGGCTTCTTAATCGCTGTCGTCGCTGCTTCCGTCGTGCTCGGGCGCAGATGGAGCTGGTAGGCCTGCTTTGCAAAACCCTGTAGAGGACTAGCCACCGAAACCGCACTCTGAATGAAGCACGCCGCACGCGCCCTTTTGCTGAATAGCCGTGATCCCCCTCAATCATCCATGCATTTAGGACGCATCATTCGTAATGGGCCGTTGTAAAGGGTGGCGCCGCCACCGCGCTGGCGCCTGTTGGCGGCTAGAGAAGCCAAACGGTTCATTTAGTAGTTCGCTCATTCTGTGAATGCTAGACAATGCTTCGAAGCATCACCCTCGCCCTCCTTTCCAGCCTTCTATTGCAAATTAGAAACGCTTCCATAACGCACTGCCACTCTGGCTCCTGTGCCCTGCGGCTCACACACGCAGTGTGTCCGCCAACATGGCACATTGGAAACAATCTTTTGAGATTAATCATGAAGAAAACAAATAAGCTGCACAATGCAAGCTTTGCTCCGAAACTATACATGCTGTAGTCGGAGTTTCATCTCATTTGATTCGGCACCTAAAAAGAAAGCACGAACGCGAGTACGCGCAACAAGAGAAAGGGCTGGCAAGCCAGCCGGAGATAATGTCGGCCTTCATCGCTGGGTGCAGCTCTGTGCCTGTTCATCAAAAGGCTGCTCTTGAAGACGCCATAATATAAGGGCTCTATGAACACTACTTCTCTCAGCATAAAAATACCCTATGTCGTAATTTTAGCATTAACACATTTAAGCTTAAACAATATTAAAACATCATAAGCTGTTAAAACATGCTGACCATGCAAATACTATATGTAGCAGGAAAACTGCCCCTATGGGAATCAGTAGGGTGGTTGTACTGTACCAGCTATGTCACTAAGCGACTTTCCCTCGACCTTGGTAACGTGTTTTGCGTATTTTTGCAGTTAACTTGTCTGATGACATCAGTTTTATGGTGCATTTATCGGTAACTCGATAAAACTCAAGATGTCTTTCCTACGTTGAGGAATTACAGGAATGGAATTGAAGTGCCTGGCCATTCCCAGAGTGGGAATGGGCTAAGTTTTTTTCATTCCGAGGAATTGAAAGGAATGGAATTGTGGCAAGTTCTAATTCCCCGGATTGGAATGGAATCGGGGCACCCATTCAGCAACACTGGTCACAACCATATGAAGCCAAGGAAAGCATAGGGGAAATCTCTTGTTTTAATTGACGTGTAGAAATAATAAACTGAAAGGAAATAAAAGTGGACGAAAAACAACTTGCTGCCTGCAGGAGCTAAACCCATGCCTTCCACATTCCATGTGCATTGCTCTACCAATTGAGCTACGATGGGGGCTGTTCCCACATTTACATTCTTGGTTATTTATGTATTTGTACGAGAACTAACCTGGAAAGTGTTAACCAGTGTCACTCACAGTCATGACAGCGGATATCCTTTTGACCAATGGCGTCGCGTATACATGAACTTTAGTAGGAGCAGGCAGCTAACAAATCAACCCTAGTATGCAACCTGAGGGCATCAAAGCTGCCAGAGTATAGACCCTCACTATGCAATGAATGACAAGAAGGGGGAACCAAGAGGCCCAATGACCCCCCCCCCCCCCCCCAAAAAAAAAAAAAAAAATCAAATAAAAATGTATTTTCTAAAGTCGAACTTCTTGATGAAGTGTTAGGATGCATGGCAGGTTGTTCATTTATAATCTCGTCCCCCAACTTCTTTTTTTTTTTCCCTGTGTGTGTGTAGCTTAAACTAATTTGGACATTGGGAAAAAATATCATTTTCGCCATAAGGGCGAAGCAATGAATGCAATAGTAACATGTTCGAACATTACACGAAGTGTAAGACTCGTAGCTGTAGTGGCAGTATGAACTGAAGTAAACGTAAGCTAAGTAAAAACGAGCTGTTGTGGTAGGAGTCCTCTGTTTGAATCCTGCTATCAGACAATTTCATTTCTGTTTATTAATTAAAGCCAACATCTTTCTTAGCAACCTTACCACCACTTTTCCGTATAGGGTGTTTCAAAGCTCTTTCCTGGGCCGATCTCGAAGGTAGTGCACTGCCGCGCCAATAAAATTGCATCATTTTGAGGTTTGAGCTCTGTTATTGTTTCACACTTTTAATATTTACGTCTGAGAAGTTTAAGATAAAAGGCATGTGCTGTCGGTGTTTTGTTTAATGATGTAATTGTTTGTAGGCTGCCTTTTTCAAAGTTCTGAGCAATAATTCTGTCAAGAATGTAAGACTTTAGTGACAGAATGGTGTAGCAATATAACCCACATATACCACATGTCATGTAGCAAGTAATGGCATATAGTGTATATATTGCCACGCGTCTTCAAAAGGGGCCGACGACGTTTATTGAGAGCGGCTGGGCTCTGGCGAAAACGGCGGCGAGAGGCAACTATCGAGCGGTGCGGTTAGCACGCGCACTTCTTTCTTCTTGCGCCTCTGCGCTTGCCCTATGCCCACTACTACAGGTGACAATATGTATACCTAAATATACACGGAACGTCACGGCGGTGACAACGGCAAAAAATTCGCTTGGAGTGTCCATATAAATACTATCGCAATAAAACTTGCATCTTGTATCCTTCTGGGCACTTAGGTTTATGTGCACCAACAGTGCCAATAAGAGCTGTATTTTTTTTTTTTCAGATTAATTTTAAAGATTAGTGTTAACACTTGCAAATCATACCCCTAGTGGGTTGTTCCTACTGGCTACTCTACGCTTGCCGCTCATGAGGTCAGCATAGGAGCAGCAGCATTGATGCCAACATCTTTCGAAGCTGTCTTGAATGCAAAGGACTATTATCATGAGTGACTCTGTTCTATCTGCTTGTTAAAGTTTCGGCAGTAATATGGCCTTTATACAGCATTTTTTTTTATGCTAAGAAGGCTTGTAAAGCACAACAGCATTTACAATTCTTTTATACTTGGAACACATAGTCCTAAAATGTCATGAGAAGCAACTCTCTGGGCTTTGTGATCCATTTTAGGGCTCTGTGTTTTTCAATTTTAAATCTTGCTTTTTTATAGGAATTTAACCATCTTATATGCGATATGAGAAGTAGAGAAATTTATAAAATCGCCACTTCCCCTACTCGATGAAAATAGGAGTTGTGCAGGCTAGTGAGAATAGTTTAAAAAATTACACTGAATACCTACAGTTGTCTTACAAAATAAACAGCAATTTATGCAGTTCAGCCTGGCATTCACTTAGTCAAATGAGGAAATGTTGCCTCTCAATTGCTTCATGCACTTTTATCCAGCAGCCACACAATAAACATGGGTACTATAAAACGTGACATGTTATCGTCCTTTCACTGCTGTTTGGTGTTGCACTGTTGGATGGTTTTCCAGCACGTGTGCTCAATTTTGATAGCCTGTTTGCCATGCCAATCTCTCTGCTGATCAAATAAGGTGGCACTGTGCACATGGCTACACCTTTGAAATCACTGGTCATGCTTCATTTGTCATGCACCTTGAGCTCAAGCGCTTGCTCTCCGAACACCATAGTTTGCTCTTAAGAGCACTGTTGTGCTGCAGAAACAGCCTACTAACATGGTCTGCAAATGTGGTGTCAGCAGCCCTGTTGTACTACAGAAATAATAAAGCACCCTGAAACACTGTTTAAACTTGGTAAATAAACCTTCCCAGTCACTATAAAGTGTTGTCACGAACACTTGAATCAATATTACTCTCATACAAACACATTTTCATTCAAAATATTGCCTGCACTTTCCTGCAAACCTCTGAAATACCCACTAGCTTTCACGCTTGTAACAATACATGAAACAAGATGGCTGTTAGACAAACTTTCATACAAAACTTATCAGTGCTTGGAAAGAGGAATCTTGTTCTGCTGTGCAGCATTGGTAAATAACAAATGGTAGCTCTAAAAGTGCAGTTTTGCATTTATATCTTGAGCGAATGGCACTAGCTTGAGTTGTGTTTTCCACAGCACACAATGCTGTGATTAAACTTGATGCCACAACGGGTACACAGCCATGGCATTCTGCTGCTAATTACAAAGACGCAGGTTCGATTCCCAGGGGGTGGAATCCATGAATGCTTGCATACAGAGCATTAGGTGCACATAAAAACCCATGGCAGTCAAAATCAATACAGTGTTCACCGCTACGGTGTTTCTCCTAGCCTCTGTTTACGTTGGGACTTCTCACCCCAGCAAAGGGTAGCCAGCCAGTCTATACACCGAGTAACCTCCCAATCCTTCCCTCTAGTCTTCCTCTCCTCCTACTATGCTTGTCATCCACTATTACTATGCAAGCTGCGGTGATGAAACATAGGTGACTAAACTTCTCACATGTATGCAAATTTATCTAGGATATGAAATTACAAGTTCAGCAGTGGGCATCTGTGATGCTTCACTGCAATTATTCCAGTTATTGAATGGTTCAGTAGGCAGGGTAAAAGACTTATTCTTGCCCAGTGTTGTTTGCATTGCTCATCACTGGTGACAACCATATGAAGTAACAGACAATGAAGCCAGAGAAAGCGTAGTGGAAATTAATTGTCTATTTAAAATGTAGAAATAAAATCATCAGCCTATATTTATGTCCACTGCAAGACAAAGGCCTCTCCCTGTGATCTCCAATTAACCCTGTCATGCGCTAGCCGATTCCAACTTGCGCCTGCAAATTTCCTAACTTCATCACCCCACCTAGTTTTCTGCTGTCCTCAGCTGTTGCTTCCATTCTCTTGGTATCCATTCTGTAACTCTATTGGTCCACTGGTTATCCATCGTACGCATTACATGGCCTGCCCAGTTCCATTTTTTCTCTTATATCAATTAAAATATTGGCTATCCCCGTTTGCTCTCTGATCCACACCGCTCTCTTCCCGTCTCTCAACGTTAGGCCTAAAATGTTTTGTTCCATCGTTTAAGCGGTCCTTAACTTGTTCTCGAGCTTCTTTGTTAACCTCCAAGTTTCTGCCTCATATGGTAGCACCGGTAGAATGCAATGATTGTACACTTTTCTTTTCGACGACAGTGGTAAGCTCCCAGTCAGGATTTGGCAATGTCTGCCGTATGCACTCCAACCCAATTTTATTCTTCTGTAAGTTTCCTTATCATGATCAGGGTCCCATATGAGTAATTGACCTAGACAAATGTACTCCTTTACATACGCTAGAGGTCAACTGGCAATCCTAAATTCTTGTTCGCTTGCCAGGCTATTGACCATTACCTTTGTTTACTGCATAATAATCTTCAACCCCACTCTTACACTTTCTCGGTTAAGGTATTCAATCATTTGTTGTAATTCATCCCCATTGTTGCTGAATAGAACAATGCCATCTGCAAACCGAAGGTTGCCGAGATATTCACCGTGGATCCTCACTCCTAAGCCTTCCCAGTCTAAGATCTTGAATACTTCTAAGCATGCAGTAAATAGCATTGGAGAGATTGCGTCTCCTTGCCTGATCCCTTTCTTTATAGGTAACTTTCTACTTCTCTTGTGGAGAAGCAATGTAGCTGTGGAATCTTTGTACATATTTCCAAAGATATTCACATATTCCTCCTGAACTCCTTGATTACGCAATACCTATATGACTGCTGGTATCTCTGCTGAATCAAATGCCTTTTCATAATCAATCATTTTCATAATTGTACTCCGCAAATTTCTCGATTACCTTATTGATGAAATGAATGTGATCCATTGTAGATATCCCTTCCTGAAGCCAGCCTGTTCTCTTGGTTGACTGAAGTCAAGTGTTGCCCTGATTCTATTGGAAATTGTCTTGGTGAATATTTTATACAATACTGAAAGCAAGCTAATGGGTCTATAATTCTTCAATTATTTTAACGTCTCCCTCTTATGGATTAGTATAATGTTGGCATTCTTCCAGCTATCTGGTACACTTGAAGTCGTGAGGCACTGTATAAAAGGCCACAAGCTTTTCAAGTATGATATCTCCTCCATCTTTGATTAAATCGATTGTTATTCCATCTTCTCCAGCAGCTTTTCCTCTGGTCATGTCTTGGAAGGCCCTTCTTTCATCGCTAGTTATAAAAGGAGCTTTTGTATCCTGTTCATCACTACTTCAAATGAAAGTAGCTTGGCTGCTCTGGGCACTGTACAAGTCAGCATAGAATTCTTCTGCTGTTTTTACTATGTCATCGAAATTGCTGATGGTACTACCCTGCTTATCTTTCAGTGAATACATCTTGCCTGGTCCTATGCAAAGTTTTCTTCCGACTGATTTGATGCTGCGTCCATATTTTACGGCTTCCTCAATCTTTCCCACGTTATAATTTCAAGTATCCCTTACTTTCTTCTTGTTGATCAGTTTTGACAGCTCAGTGAATTCTATCTGATCTCTTGAGTTGACACTTTCATGCTTTGTCATTTCATTATTAGGTCCTTTGTTACTTGGGAGAGCTTACCTACTGGTTGCCTTGGTGCCTTATCTCCCACTTCAACTGCTGCTTCTGAGGTCAGCCTAGTTACAGTCTCATTCCTTACCTCTATGTTATCTTCATCGTCCTGTTCTAAAGCTGCATATTTGTTTGCGAGCACCACCTGAATTGGTCTGCTTTTACCCTTAGTGTGTCTAGGTTGGCCTGTTTCTTCTTGACTAATTTTACTCTTATTAATTTTAACCTATGGTTACTGCACTTTACCCTACCTAACACTTCTACATCCTGCACAATGCTGAGATTGGCAGAGAGTATGAAATCTATTTCATTTCTTGTTTCTCCATTAGGCCTTTTCCAGGTCCACTTCCTGTTGTTACGCTTCCTAAAGACGGTATTCATTATTCTGAGCCTATTCCTTTCCACGAATTCTACCAACATCTCTCCTCTGGTGTTCCTAGAATCGATGCCGTAGTTGCCAATTGCTTGCTCACCAGCCTGCTTTTTCCCCACTTTTACATTGAAGTCGCCCATGACAACAGAAAAAACAGTAGAAATAACAAGGTAACGGGAAATGAAAGTGGACACATTTTCCAGACTGCACGTGCATTTCTAAGCGACTGCGGTGGCCATCTTCCTATGCATTCTCTGGCTTCATTGTCTTGTTTCGTATGGTTGTAACTAACAAAAAATCACATGCCTTATCAATATTGAGATATTCACTGGCCTCCTTTTCTCTCTTATTGTTGCATTTTGCATCTGTGGAAGCGTTCATTGTGTTCCACATAAACCTTGCTGTCTGCATTGGCTTTGTGTACCTCATCATGATGAAATTAGAGAATTTGCAGGCATGAGATGGTGTCAGCTGGCACAAGATAGGGGTTAGTGATGATCGCAGGGGGAGGTCTTCCTCCTGCATTGGACATAAATATGCTGCAGAAGCATATGCATTTGGGCTCGTTGGTTCATGATTTGAGCGGAAACATATGCTGTTGATAATGATGACTTATCTATGTCGTGCGTCTTGACATCCTCATACGCGCATCTGCAGAACTGCGACTATGTTGGCACCTCGTTGCTGGTTTGAGACATTCTTGTGCATGTCACGGACAGCTGCCAGAGGCCAAGTGAAAATGTGAAGTTCCTGAAAAGGACCCTGCAAGCCCCGTCAGCCTCTGTACATGGCAGTTAGATATTTTGTTGTTTACTTGGCAGACTGTGCTTCCCTTTGGGGCGCATCGGGTTTCACCAGACTTGCATGTAACTAATTACATCTAATTAATTACATTTTTCTTGTAGTTTAACAATTATCTTTGTTTACTCGGTAACGGTCATTGTAATTCACTTACTTTTTTCAGTAACCAATTACATGTAACCAGTTAGCTTATTCACGAGACAAGTTACAACAGGCAACACAGCTTTGAAAACCTGAATTTGGTGAAAACTACAGCAGAACGCGCAAGATTGTGCTATGTAGCAGCCTCACAAATGCGCATGTTCAGACAAGCAAACCCGGGGGCTCGGTATTTGTTTCCTTGTCTTAACGCTCTACCAGATGTCGGCCACCGAATTGAAGCAGTGCTGGTATGTGTCGACAGCGATGTCCAGGAAGGAAATTAATACCAGGAAGTTGCATACAGACAATTTTCAGCTTTTCATTGACCCAACCGGGAGCATCTTCCAAGTCCCAGCAGCAAAGAAGCGCTGTGCTTCAGAGAATTCAGATGCTCAGAAACCACAATTTTATGTGCAGGATCCATATACTTTATAACACCTGCCCCCCCCCAACTTCGAGCGAACTGGCTGACCTCTGTCTCTTTTTCCTCCTAGAGCAAGTTTTCAGTGTGGCTGCTGATGTCTTCAAAAAAAAAAAAAAAATGAGGGATAATGGCTGACAAAATTTTTTAAAAGCAAATGTTAGTGCAGATAACCAGTATGAAGGGCTGCAGAAGACTAACTGAAAGTACCAGGTCAGATCGTTCTGTTTTCTTATGCAATGTTAATAAAAGTTAGGAGGAAAGCAACATTATGTAATCAATTACTTTTGAGTAATTCCTCAGTTACTTTTGTGGGGCAGTAATTGGTAACTGTAATCCATTACATTTTTCAATGAATTATAATTCGTTATTTTTTTTCTGTAACATGAACACTTCTCAGTTTCACAAAGTGAGATACACCAGCATGGACGCGAGGCCATGCTGTGAAATGCAGAGAGCACGGCATGGAAGGGAGAAAAGGCATTCAAAGGAATGTGACCATGTCAGTTGCCAAATAAACATGCGAGATGAATGTCTGTACGCAGTTGTGTAAAGCCAGTTTAGTTTTCATTAAGTCAGATCGTTATTACAGTCGTAGTAAGCCCGTTTTATTTGCCTTCATCAGTGCTCTCTGGCATCAATTGTGCGTCCTGTGAGCCATAGCTACTCTTAGTGCTCGCACTTTGTGAACGTTGTCATGGCACAGTTGGCTGAAGCATCAGTATCGAGAGATCATAGCTTCGACAGCATGCACCTTTGTATTTCTTAACTTTTGGTTTAATGCTGCTGGAATGATACAATCATTCATTGTTGCGGATGGAATGCAGATGGCCAGCTTTGGCACAGTATTTAACGTTAACAGCTGTTCATAAATTTTTTTTTTTTTAACAAGATTCGTATGCTGATGCTCTTCAACATCATTCTACGCAGAACTTACAGAGCCCATTAAATCTATAATTCCATAGAAATTGAAAAGGTGGGGAATGGATTCATGAATGGGAATATGGCATATTCACCTGAATATTGGATCCTGAAAAAATGTACCTTGCGGATTTTCACATACCGTGTATAGTCCTTCAGAATTCTTGCACTTCTTTTTATTGACGTGAATTCACCTCCTGTTCAGCTTAGTTTCTATGGCGACTTCCCAGGTAAGTCACTGGTCCCAGGTTTGATTGATGGAGCAGGACAAATTTTTCTTCAACTGTGAAGCTTTCTTTCAGACACAGTACGTTGGACAGCGATGCACTCAGTTCAGATACGCTTGACGACGAATGCTTGTACATGGTGACTGGGTTGTCATAGGGTGTGCCTTGCCTGCTGGCAGTTGGCAAAAATATCCAATCAAGAAGTCAATTCTGGTGTGTTATGGGCGAGCCAGTAAGCTTCTAGAATGGCCAGAAGCTCGAAAGTTGTGACATCAGGAAAGCCTTCCTTCAGAAGTACTGCTTCGCTGTTATCAGACAAGCATCAAGCCAATGCATTGCTATTGCAGCCTGCATCTGAGCAGCATCAGTGTGGAAAGCAGCATTTGAGTAGGAGCACGTTGCAGTACAGTGAAATCTCAATATAATGAACATAAATGTAAAAAAAAAACTGATATACCAATTAAGTAAATCTAAAATGTTTCTCGTCAATATCAGCATGTAACAAATACTTGCTTATAACGAATATTGGATATAACGAAGGTGTTTTCATATTGTATGTGGCTTCATTAGAACAAGGCTAGACTGCATATGCATTGTCAGTCTGTAGGTACCATGTGGTGTAATATAGTGCCTTCATTCTTTATGCCTTTATCGTTACTTGCACTTTCATAACATTTCTTGGTTGACGAGTACAATGTGTTCTCACAGAGCTGTGGTGTTGACATAGGGCACCAGCTGTGGCACTACAAAAAGAACTACATGATGCGCTCCGATTCTTGGGACTGAGCAGATAATGCTTTCATACATTAGACTTTGTAGACAATGAAGTACGTGCAAGAAGAAAAAGTTTTGCCTGGAACCAAAAAGAGTTGCATGCTGAAATTCGCAGGTGCATTTAGGAAACCATTTCAACAGCTTTTTATTTAGTTTTATCAAAATTAACTACATATATATTCTTTGGCACTTCTGTGCTTATTTCTGAAGCACCAAACATGAACACAATGAAAAAGACGATTTAAGCTTTAATAAAAAAAATAATAAAGCAATATGACTTCTTTTCCCACAAAATTACACACAATGCAAAAGCATAACACTAATATACCTCCCCCATGAGTAGCACCACAAGGGCTGACCAGCCTGTAAAGGGATGCGACCCACGACCCTTGCCTGTGCTGTCATCATAGTTCTCCCAAATGTAGCTAGACTGGCGATACTCCTTTAGAATATTGCTGATGATGTTGTTTCTGAGCTCCTTATACAGCTGGAAGGCTTTCTCCTGGAATGGTCCTGGAAGGTCACTGTAGTGATGCAATGCTTTTACTGCTAAGTAGTTGATATTTATCCAAACCGGACCTCTCCAGTAAGGTGGGTCTGTCTCTGTGTTCTTCTGTAGGTACATGGGCGAGTCTTTGGAAAGTGATCTCAGGCCATAGTTCGTCCACAACAGAGCTGGATTCCGAAGGTCTGTCAGTAGTTTTCCCAGTGCAGGGTGGTCGGGAGTGAGCAGCTGGAGGAGCAAGGGAAACAGGCTTACATAGCCAAAGTGTTCCACAAACTGCAGTCGCGGTGCTTCCATGGCCAGTCGAACCTTGGGCAGTGGTGGTGCTCCTGGTGCCTGGCCTGGTGGTGGTTTCTGCTCCACCAGGCGCACCTTGTCTGTGTGGAGACCATAGTCGCAGTATCGCTGAGTTTGTGGAGACAAGTGCAGTTTGTCCAGCAATGCAGTGTTACTTAACATCTGGTGTGTGGCTGTTAAGCTATGGCTGCTGGGATGATTCAGTAGGTGTGCTGCCTCAGCCAACACGCCGGATGAAAAAGCTAGCCAAGAGTAAAGGTCCACATGACGCTCATCTTCAGATGGGTGTGAGGCTCTTGGATAATCATCCAGTCCAGATGTCAGGGTCTTTGGATTTAGTTCTGTGCGGCTGCTGGCGTCCCTGCCTCGCCATCGGTAGGAGCCAGGTGTTTTACCCACCTGTGTGCTGTTAAGCCAGTAGAAAAGCTTTAGAAAACGTGGAAAGGCTCGCTGAAGGAACTCTCCATGTGTGGCCAAAGCATCGGGCTGTCTCAGAAGGGCTCCAAGTGCAAGCAACAAGGCTGGTGGATTTGCATTTGTGTCTCTCTGCACAACAAATTCAGCTGGAACTTGGGCACGTGCTTCAGCACCAAGGATTTGTTCACGTGGTATCCAGCCATCTACATTCATTAGGTCAAGCCAGTGGCCAAGTATGTCTTTCGAGATCTCTGAATCCCACTGCATCAGTAAAAGATTATGAAACCCTTCATCCCAGAGGAAGCCTCTAGGAAAAAAGGATCGAGATGGCACTCCTGTATAGAGAGCTGCTTTCCAGTACTCCACAGGTTCCTTGTTGTGAAAAGACTGAACTAAGGAAGAGCCATAGAAATAGCCAATACCTCCCACCATATTACTCAGGATTTCTTTGGCAGCTTCATTGTCTTCCTCACTAAAACCTTTGCTTTGAAGTTTAAATAGCTGGTGAAACCGTTTATCAAATTTTGCACTATACTCGGCCAAAGCTTGGTCATAAATCTCCCCACTAAGCCTGTTTGGCCGATCCTCAAAACTCCCAGACTCGAAGGTTACTTCTAGTTCATATGGAGGCATTACTGTTACCTGGGTAAGAACAAAGTTTGGAGACTTCTTATGTTCTTTATCCTCCGCAGCAAGTACAGTGCCACGAGTGACGTAAAGATCCCTAGCGCCCTTTTTACGCCGGTGAATCATCAAATTGTGGAGAACAGTTTCTTTCAGGCTTTCGAGCCCAGGCGCAACTGTACTCAGGTAGCTATAGTGCACCACATTTTGTGGGTTCCTATCATGAAAAGTAGCTATAAATTGCCCCAACTCTGGAGTTTCTCCAGCAATGTACCCAAGATGAGACTTTGCATCAACATTGGGCCAGAGGCGTCCATGGCCATCAGTAGCAAAGTAAAATAGTAGAGACAGTGGAGCTGTAGGAACAGCACCTGGTACCTAGAAGAAAAGAAAAGCATGTTTCAGTCACTAACCAGTTCTAAAACCTAACATTTTCAAGCACCTCACCTTCTCCTTCACAGAAATTCGTGCTGTCCAGTCTCCTCCATTAAGACCTCCTGCTCTCTTCACAAAAGATGTCTCAATCACAAATTCCTCGTCAACTATCTGCTGTGTACCAAAGTTGACCCCATCATGTCGTAGCCATCCATACTTCTGAAGTCTGTCCCATTGATTGCACCAATGCCTGATCGGCAAGTTTTGATTCTTTAGCTTGTGGGAGAACCACATAAGTCCAGCTACCAATGGCTGGGGGCTGCGAGTCTTCAAGCCGAAGTATAACGAGCTCCTGTAGCTCCCCCAAAACCGTTCTGGAATGTCTAGTCCGGACTTGACGGTCACTTTAGGCAGGTCCACTGGTCGGATGACCCACGATTCCAAATAGTGCAGGAAGTAAACGTAAAGTACAACAGAAATTATGAGGCAGCCATTAAACACTACAAAGATGGTGAACTTGGAATCGAACCTCCGTTCTGGGCTAGGCTTTCGTACGTGAGCAACTGCTGGTTTTGATGTTGGACGTCCAGGCGTAGGCCGCGCAGATTCCACCTTTCGTTGCCGAGCCATCACGCGTGCTGCGAAATAGAGCCTTTTAAGTACGCGCTGCACAAACATAACGATCACTTTACACCAAACACAAAATGAAATAAAGTAATGCCGGTGCACAATACATGCCATTGGCTATAAACAAGGATTGACACGTGGACACAGCGCTGGCAAGTGATCAGTTGTACTCTGTCCGTCATATATAATGCCCGCATACACCGCGTGTGTGCGTTACGGTTTAAAAAATCAGTTTAAAGACAAAAAATTATAAAACACTTGCACCGGACCTAGCTTTACGCTGCATCGTTCACGCTAATATGAAATCCGATCAGTGCTTTACTTCACTTACGCTGATATGTTTTTATGTTCAGTCTCCAATGCCTTTATGCCAAATCGGCCATTTCAGTGAAACATGCGTTCAAAATAATACGTCAGCGTCACATCACCATCTCCACGTCGCTGCTACTCCTTACCGCTAGCAGTTACAAATAATGTACCAATCCACGGTCTTTACCTTAAAACTAGATAACCTATACATTAATCGCGCGACTTACTTCCCCGATTCACTCTCACGTTTTTTTTTTTTTTTTTTACCCTCATGCTATACCTCTAGAGCGACGCATCGTGAAACTAGAAACCGTTTCCGCTTATTCTATGCGTTTCCTGCTGCCGGTCGTCAGCCGAATGGCCGAAGCAACCGAAAGTGCTGTGATGCGCGTTGCGTTGTTGTGCATTATCTCGCTTGACCACTGTAGTACTTGAATGAAACGACGCTAAAGTATAAAAGTGTTTTATTTTTATTTTTTCCTGGTCGCGAGAATAATCAGTTGCAATGTGGCGATGAATTGGCGTGACCACCTTTGTTTGTTGACCGTGCAAACAAGAAAAAAACCTATCAGTTCATCTTATCGGTGCTGCTGTGGTTGAAGTGATTGTGCGAAAATCCTGGGGTGCGCTTCGCCATACCATATTGCTGCGATCTGTCATACCTCTTGGTCACGCTGGCCTAGCCATGTTGTCCTTTATAACTTGCTCGGACGAACGCGATCGTTACCAAGCGGTGCCTGTACCTGTGCCTATTGAAAACTTTAAACCAGCCAGCGTTGTGAAGTTGTGGTGTGTGCGTGTGAACCATTTGTTTTACGTTATTAACGGCGACGAAAATTTGTACGCGTGCTGTGTTAGTTCGTCTCCGACCATTCCACATAAATCATTTAAGATCCCGCTGGATGTACCTTTGCGAGATCTATTGAGTGCACGTAGCAATCATGTTGTTCTTGTTTTCGATGATGGTAGTGTCCGCACTTTGCACTACAGTCGTGAAGATGGTTGGATCGATGGCATTAAGTTTCATCTTCCATTGGAAGCGACTTGCAGTATCGAATATGCTAGCATCTGTGCCGAAAGCAATCTCTTCTGGATTCAGCGATCAAGCCAGTTCCGCGACGAAGTGGGTTACTCGTTGTGGAAGTGCTCCCTTTCATGGGACAGTGACGACCTCCCAAACGTACAGTGTTTAGCCCACAGGCTACCACCTTTCCATTTGTATGTTTTAAAAAATGCTGTAATAGTTATTCCATGCCTGCCCGATCCACCTAACATTTATCTTTCGTTTGGCGCTACTCATGATTTTAAAATGGGCTCATTGGCAAAGCAGGCAGTGTTGTTAACTACGACGCTGTCATCGCCATTGGATGTGGCTGCTTTCTACAAGAGGCACATTCGGTTCTGGCAGGTGCAAACACATGCTGCAGTTGTGCACCACAGTTGTGTGTCGCCTCTTGCCAACTGCCTGTATCTCCTTCTAAAGGATAACTCGGTCATCATGTTAAGATCATCAGGAGAAGTTCTGCGGCAAGCAGTCCTACAAGACGTGTCACCTCATGTCCTGGGCTGCTGCATAGTAGCATCAACTCTCTGTCTATTTGAAGACTCTGCTGTGCAACTCTATGACTTGACCAGTGGCTCACTGCTGGAAGAATTGACCTTACAGGGAAGTTTTCGTGGTGTGCTGCCAAGCCTGTGGGCTTTTTGGACCACTGAGGGAGTCTACCGATTAACTGTGTCTGGAAGCACATGGTGCCGAAATAGCTCTAGTCAATTGCAGAGTGAAGCACTTGTGTATGCTGCTTGCCATGCTGGTGCTGAGACAACACCTGGCTTGCCAACCGAGGCGCAGGTTCGAACCAAATTGAACCGTATTTTACATCCACTAGTTGAGTGCTATTGGAAGCTGCAGCAAACAAAGGTAGCCCTCACTTCCTGACCTTGCACATCCCAGACCTTGCACATTAATATGTGGAAGGTGCACACAGTGTGAAGACTGTAATTCTGCAAAACGAAATGCTAGACATGATTTCAAACAATTGGTGATGTTTACTCTAACAACGCTTGTACTTGAGTAAGGTATCCCAAGCTTGCGCACTTAAGTAGTGGCCATTGTTGTCAGTACATTAGCATTCCATTATCTGCCTTCCCAGGTGACTACAGACACATACACTTATGTGATGTTTTCAGAAAATGTGCTTTGTGTGCCTGTGCTACTTCATGAGCTAGTCAAGGGTATAGCTAGAAAGAAAAATGCTTGACAAGTGCATTTTGTGCCTGTTATCAATATCGCTGCACTCTGTTATGTCTCTGTAGGTGTGAATATAGATAATATGCAGTGTAAACATTTATATTGGCCACAAAGGGCCCTAGTCATTTTGCATGTTGAGCCCGAGTGTAGATGACTGAACATTTATTGTTTGCTTCCTTGGAACTGGCACTTATTAAACAGGCAAGCAAGTACCAGTGCCTGTACTCTAGAGCCCTGGTTTTATGAAACTCAATTTTCACATTTTTCTAATATAAAAAATATAAATAAAAAATAATGGAGTTTTACATTCCAAAACCACAATCTGATTATGAGGCACGCCGTAGGGGGACTCCTGGATAATTTGGACCACCTGGGGTTCTTTAATGTGCACCTAAATCTAAGTACATGTGTTGATATAAGACACAGATTATGCTTCTCCTTCAGATTAGCATCAAGCTCAATGAGCTTGCAATTTAGAAAGAATAAATTAATTTAGCATCAGTTTTGGTGAAAAGATTTTTGCAGGAAGGAGAAAAGGTCACTGCAATATTGTATTATTTAAGATATCACGCAATTATATTGCGGCATTGAAATTTTTTTTCTACAAACCAGTGCGTAATGGTAGAAGCATTTTTTGGCCAGCAAGCATTTTTTGGCCAACAGTATTGGCTGGGCCTGCACATTAGCAGCTCTGGTATCAGTGAATGTGTGCACGACTCTCATTGCATCAAGTTGCCTCCTTTCAGCCTCACACAGTGACACAGGCATTTGTTCCTCCTGCATCTTAAAAAATGGACCACGAGAAAAATGAAAAGTTCTGTCTGTTGAAAAGAAAACCGAAATATGTGGCATTATAGGTGGACCAAAAAGAATATATGAATTATGACATCAGGCCAACTGTTGGACACTCAGAATTCTGAGGCAATTTTCTTGTGTCCTAGAGGGAGCTGAATGCCCTGTATGAGCTTATGAAACCTATACAGGCAAAAATGACTTTTTTGCTCAACAATTAGCGTTTTGTTGCCACAAGTTCATATGCAGACAAACAAAGCTGATTCTTAGCACCAGTTTACTCAGCATTAGCACTTGGCAAAGTTATTTTCAGGCACCAGTTTACCTTTGTTAAATTGGGGTTTGAAGGCCAACTGCAGCAAAATTTCTCTTGGCATAAAAAACATTTTTAGTGATAGTGTAGCTACTGAGATGCCTCTGTGTAAAGTTTTGTGTGTAAAATTAGTATGGGTGCATCAGAAACAACTTGCAGAACTCCACGTTTTCCATACCGAAACAGAAAAAAGTGCCTCAATTACAGCTCGCCGGAACTGATCCAGAAGCCAGAGTCAATGTGACCTCAACCAATGTCCCTGTACGCTGCATCACACACATAGTCTATGCTCCTTGTGGTTGGGTGTAAGACATTTCCACATATTGCAAATGCAAAGCATACCATTGGAGCAGCTCCCAGCATCCTGCATTTGATTCCGGGATTGGCGTCATATCTGCCTTATTGTGTATTTGTGTGGCATGCTTCTAGGCATGCCTGTTGTCTGCTGCACGGAAGTCTGGACGGTGTTAATTAAATGTATGTATGGTTACTAGCCTTATGGTTTTTTAACATTTTGAGCTCAAGTGAGATTTCGTTGCAGTTGGTATTTAAGTATGTCCTAATGGCTTCAGAATGGAATTGGCTGTAGTGGTTTCCGTGTAGCAAACCTTGGCAAGGAAGCAGTCTATCTCTTTAGCGAAACTTAGTTCGCAGCTGCTGTGTTGTTTTGTGTGTGACGCACTTGTGCAAGCCGTTTCAGTTATGTGGCCACATTCTCTTGGTTGTCACTTTATGCACTAGCATTTATAGGGTGCATGACATTGGTGACTGTAGTTGTCTGTCTGGTATCCTTTGTTACACACTCCAAAAATAAATGTGCTAGGGGAAGGGGGTGTGGGGGCGAAGACCGAGAAGCCACACCAGCACAACAGTGTTGAGCGTAGCACAGTTTATGGGGGCATAGCTCTGCATGTATTTCTATAAATACAGTGTCAGGTGAAACTTGATGTAGGCTCAAAAAGCTCCTATTCATTTACATATGGCTTCAAGGAAATGTTACAACTGTTCAGTACAAGAAATAATTGAAAAAAAAACTCGAGTTGATATACAAATGGCCATGACTTTTTTTGCTGCAACTGGTTGAATAGGTTTTCTTAATAATCCTTGTAAACTACAAAAACTGCTGCATGTACTATCGACCCAAAAAGTTTACGGACCATGGGATCTCAGAAAACACTAAATATCTGAGCAGCCTTTAAAAGTAGCCAGTAAAACCGTACATCACAATGTTGTTCGCATATAGCAGTAGAGGCTGGAAATGGGAATACCAGGCTGGGGGGGGGGGGGGGGGGGGGCATTTTGAGGCTGCGGAGATATTCAGCTTTTTGTCAGATCCCTTGGTCCGTAAACTTTTTTGATCGATAGTACTTGAATACAGAGGTAAACAAATTTTCTTTATTAAAGATGCTGTAAAAGCACATGAAGATAGCAAGATATTGTAGCATGGTGTGTGGCCATGCTAGCTAGCTGCTTTGGCGAGGCACATGGCATAGCCTCCAAACAAGACAATTGGTACCAGAACAAATGCTTGTATTGTGTCTTTTTTCTCACCTTGCTTGTAAGGGCACAGAAGGCTCTCTAAGGTCTTTGGTTGCTTGGCTATGTGATCATCACTGCGTAACATTGTGTGGGGCACAAGCTGTATTGAAACTTTAATGACCACTGAACTAGGCTGACTGCTAAATGAATTTCAGAAATGCTTGACAGATGGTGCCTTTGGATCTGCATATATGAGTGTAATCACTGTGGTTCTTGATATGAAATGGATTACGGCTCTATGCAACATATTTTATGATAAGAAAGCATGGGAATTTACTGTCTGCAAGAATTGCAATGTCGATGTTCCCAAAATAATGAGGCATTTGGAGCATGTGTGAGTGAGATTGAAATAGCATTGATATAAGAAATACCAAAATTACATGCTTTCACAATTTAACTGCTTGGTGTGAAGTCAAGGTGCTGCTTAAAGCAATCTATTTTCTGTTGGTACATCCCATTTCTTCTTCTATTGTACATGTAAGTCATGTGAAGCTCCTTGTAAACCATAGAAGCACTTTGAATGGTACCTGTTCATGTTGTTAGTGGAGTTGCAATGATTCAAGTCTGTGTCGCCATTTGTTGTTCTTATCATTGATTCTGAGGGGGAAAAAAAGGAAGTTGAGATTGGAAGTGAGTTGTAAATAAATGTTGTGCTGCCATGAAACCAAGTGGAGACTGTAGTCAAAGTTATTATCCAAGCACTTGGTTATGTGTGTTATACATTCAGGTGCAGTGAACATCATCCATGATGATTTTGGAAAGAAAACCGAGGATGAGCTCAGGATGAGTCCTAACCGTCCTGCATGATTCCAGCTTGTCCATAGATGGCAGCCTTTGTTTCTCCTTCTCTTAAAATTGGCAACAAAAAAGTGGCTGCATAGCGAGGAGCCACAAAGATGCCTTAGGTATGAAGGTCCAGAAGAAGCACACGGTGTGAAGCTTGTGGGAGAGCATTTTACGTAATTCTAATGTTGCGTGTGATATATACTCGCTGTATAACCTCTGTGGATTTCAGTGCCTGAAAGTGCAGTCGTGCTTGTGCACATTTTTGCTGAATTTTGCCCAATAAACTTTTGAAGCAGTTTTTCTTCCAGATCCAACAATTAAAAATGTTGGCATATACAGATCGCGTCTTGCTGCAGTAAATCAGCATTTAAGGGGTTAAACGAAGTTATGCTTGTGGGTTACAACAGAAATGCTTTCATAGGCCTTGAAAACTTCATATCGGGGTTTGCAAATGTTTTACACTATTGATGAATAGTGACTATTCAGCTTATCTCGAAGTAGCCAATAATAAAATTTGCTAATGTTTCCAAATAGCCCATTGACGTGGCAATTAGTAATAAGTGAACATAAAGTGTAAAAATTTTTTTGCACTTTCTCTAACAGGCAAGCAAGGATGGCTACCTTCAGAAGATGCAGAGGAAGATATTTTTAAAATGAGAACTTGCTAGGGCAGTTTGATATCCTTTAGGGATCCAGGGGTTGTCTTTGAATGGTAGTATACCGAGCTGGATTGTTTGATTGCTAACTTTGACATGTATTTATTTTCCTGTTCTGGGTGTGTTCTGTTCTGGGAAAGTGGCACACTAGAACTGTTACACTGCCTCTTCAAAGATCTTTGTCCACACACTTCCATGTAGATCTTGCATAGAGTGTCATGTCTTGGTCGGCACTTTTGTTTTGACAGGAAGCTTCCAGCTTCATTACCGCTTCAACTCCTAAAATATTTCCTGGAAAATGGTACAAAATTTCTCAAATTTTGTTTTATTTTCCGGGTGCTTTACACAAAGCATGCTCATAAAAAATATTAATGTAAAGTTGTAAACATTTAGCAATAAAATAAGCTTTGAGAAAGAACGTTTTTTTAACAATGCGTAAAAGTCTTAAATAACATACTCTCAATGCACCACACCAAAAAAAATGTAAACTAAAAAATAATATGCACGAATGCCTAAACTCTGCAGAGGCGGTGGGTTGATCAGATGTGCGTGACTCGTTCACGGCAATTAAAGCAATTGAAAATGACATGTGGACGAGTGGGACTCGTACTTGGGAATATTGGTAGAAATCAGGAGGACTAGTAGAGCTCAAAGTTGGGGTTGAAGGGTTATTAAAGTATTTGTTCATTAGTGATGGTAATTGACAAATATAATCACTTTACATGCATGTATGTTTTCTAGTAAAGGGAAAGTTGATTCTGCCTTGTGGCACAATTGCCATAAGTAAGAGCTATATCAACCTAAAGTTTTTTTATTGCATCAGCCTTAGGAGTGTCAAAGTGAAAAAAAAAATGTACGTGAAGTGTGGAAAGCCGGTCACGGGGTATGTATGTGTGTGTGTATAAACCGGGTGTTCAAATTTAAGCTTTACGGAATTTTAAAAGATCGCCTGTGGCAGGTAGCATAATTCTTATCGTTGAGCTGGGTTATTCAAAGAGGCGGACATTAGTAGCACGAGAAATCGAAACACATATTCAAAAATTCACACAAATTGACTAATGAACTTCTTAGTTAATTACTTTACGACGCAAAATGCAATTTAGGAATTGTAGCCGGTGAGTTTGCAAGGCGCATCCACTTGAAATGAATTTCCAGGAAGACAACAGTTTACAGATATTATTTCCCAAAGTGTGGTACGAAATACATGGGTGTTCCAGTTAATACTGTGCTTCAATGTATAAAACAGCATTTTGGTAAAAAAAGTGAGTGGAACAACAGTGCATTTTTACAGCGAGTTTGATGGCGCATATCTCCAAACTAGTGTCATTTTGGAAATTCATTCCAAGTGGATGCGCATCGTCTTGCAAACTCACCCACCGGCTACAATTCGTAAATTGCAATATGGGTCGTAAAGTAATTAACTAAGAAGTTAATTAGACAATTTTTGTTAATTAGTTGAATATGTGTTTCGATTTCTCGTGTTACTAATGTCCGCCTCATCGAGTAACCCAGCCTGATAAGAATTGTGCTACCTGCCGCAGGCAATTTCTAAAAATTCCATAAAACTTAAAAATTAACACTCTGTATGTATGTATATATATATCACATTGCTTTAATAGCTACCATAACGTTGTTTCAATCACGGATCAAGGACTTTAAAGAGGTGAGAAGCAATGCTCTCGCATTTCTCTCGTATTTACCACTAAATCGTCATTGAATTTTTCTTATTTCTTCATGCGTCATGCCAGAAATGGTTGTTTAAATTACTGATTCTGTGTCATCAAGTGTTCCCCCGATGAAAAACTTTTCCTAATATAAATTCAGTTGTACTGACTTGCCTCCTTACTGTGGACACTTTGGTCCCTGCCATAACTGCCCATAAAGTGCACTACTATCCATGATAACGAATTATTGAAAAGTAAGTAAACTGTATGAAGAAATTCACATTGTTAGGTGTATTTCCATGTATTTTGGTGTACATTATTACAAATTTGATAAAACCATGCTAATGAAGTGTATTTGTCTCATCATACTCTTCAAAACCTACTTTCCAAGTACGTACCTTGAAGGCCATGAGAAGTGTGATGGCATATCTTCAATGGTGCAGCTCTGACTCCTCTTAAAAAATTTTTTTATTCAGTTGACATTCAAAGATGTCTTGGTAAATTGTGTGGCTTGAAAACTGCAGACATCTCTGGTTCTCTGTGGCCATATGATTCGCAATTCTCAGACATGTGCATCACTGGGCAACTGGCTTATTATTATTATTTTTTTTAATGGGAGACGCAATCTGGCATTGAAAGCATACGATTGGCATGCTTTCAGGCATGCCATTGTATCTGGGCATAAACTGTTATGATGAGGGAAGAAATGGTGAGCTAGGCAATCTGTTGGCAGAAGTGAACAGATGGGTAAAAATCTGTGCCATAATTGCTTCTAGTGCACTAATGGCCATCATAAAAAAAAATCGGGCTTCTCTGTTTTCCTTCTTCTCGTTCATTCTAGTGCACTAGTGGCTTGAACACTATCAGATTGATACCATCGCTTCTGTCCGCCTGCAGCCTTCCAGCAAAAGTTCTACACATTTGTTCCTAGCAGCAATACATGCTGCCCACCATGGCAAATCAAAACTTTTGTGGCCTGGATATTTTTGTACCTTGTCCAGAGCTGTTCTGAAGTGAAATTGTGTGACTCGTAATGTTCCTCAGTATCATGCTCGAGTTTTGCACGCCTTGTGAGTTTTGCATGATGTGGACTGCCTCGAGGCTGAAATGACGACCTTTTATGCAAGGTATCTTTCTTTGTCGAAAGCATGTAGTGGGCAACAATGCAGGGTGTGAAGAGGATGGGATATTGGCCCCTCCCTGTGATGCTTTCCATGTGATCAAGACAAAAATACATTGGCATTTATTCGCTTTGCTCATTTTTGCCCTGTCTATTGCCTGGACAGTGTCTCTTGTAATAACAAGGCATGGCTACATTAAAAAAATATGCAGATCCAATGCACATGTTGGAATCTATGTGAGGTGAAGCTTTATTGAAGTGGTGAATTAAGTGCTGTAAAACTGACAGCCATGCGTACAATTTTGTTTATTTTCATGCTATGAAACTTGTAATCTCATGGAAAATTTGTACAGAGGTCACAACTCTATTGTCATGCAGTTTGCACTGCTCACAAGCTACCCATGCCAAAAGACAAACTCCAAATCAGGTGGATGCACAGTGCGAGACATGTACACAGCGATGTCACAAGGATGAAGGCAATCTATGATGCTTGTCGAGGGAAACATGGTGATGACTAGAGGCCGAATATTTAGGCACCAGTAATGTGAGTTTTAGGCGCCTAAAAGAGGCACTTAAAGGCTCATTTTAGGCACCATAGGGGCTAAAATAGTCACTGTAAACTGTTCACAAGCCACAACTTGGTTTCCGTATTCAATGTTCAGTGCCAGTTTTCATGCTAACGAAGCTGAAGTAGCGTTCACTTGTGGGGTAGTAGCCTTACTGTGCGAGCCATTAATTGCCAGCCCAGTAAAAAAAAACAAAAAAAAACACAATTGACTCCAATTAGCTTTTCCAATAGGAATCAACTGGGACCAATAGGAACCAATTGGAAAATCCTTACTTCCAACCGGTTACGATTGGGTCAGAGAAGAAAACCAATTGGAGTTACTAATTGAAATGAACTGGACCCAATTGGAACCAATTGGAAAATCCCTAGTTCCAACTGGTTACGATTGAGTCAAAATGAAACCAATTGAGTCTGATTGGACTTGGCAATTGGATTCAACTGGGCCCATTGAGAAATCCTTACCTCCAATTGGTTACGATTGAGTCGGGGATGCAACCAATTGAGTCCAATTGGACTTGCCAGTTTGAACCAGCTAGACCAACCTTACATTCCCAACTGAGTCTAATTGGACTACCAATAGGAATAAACTAGCTAGAACGTAGCCAACTGGGAAATCATACTTTTAGTTAATGAACCCATTCAAGGAAACTGGAATGAGTTATAGCTATATATGCATGCAGTACTAAGGCTATAGCAAACCTGTTTCTGACAGCTGGAATCCTATTTAGGTTTGCCTTGTGGGGTATATATGTGTATTGGTATTGACCATTGGTGCAATTGGTCATTCCAACCAATTGGTTTCAAAACAATTGGCACCCATTGGGTACAATTGGTCACTCCAACAAAAACCAATTGGTCACGTTCCAGTTGATTCAATTGGTCTAGTTATGTACTAATTTACAATTGGAAATTTCCCAATTGGAGTCAATTGTGTTTTTTTGACAGGGAGGGCTTTGGTATGTACACAAGAGGCCGCCTTTTAGTCAACCCGCATACTGCAACCATCATGTTTGTTGCATTTGCTCTGACATGATAAGCAGGCAGCGTATATTTTATAGCCAAACTTTCCTGCTTACAATTGCATAAAGTAGAGCGAGCACGAAAAGCACAAAATACGCCAGTGAGGCTGCTAAGTGGCTGTTGAGAGAAGCTAAAGTTCGTGCCTAATGGATTGATGTCAACTAATGTTCCAGTAAGAAAAGAAGCATTGAATAGTGTACATTTAGACATCTTTTTAGAACCGATCACAGTAACACATGATTCTCATCTCTAGGCTTGGAAGTTCAACATTATGCCCCTTCTCACTTACAGTAAGCTTGTACAGGATTAAAACAATGAAGCGCTCAACATCGACAAAAGTGAATGGAGCATTTTTGTATTTCTATATTTTTGAGGGCATCACACTCTCTGGTGCAGTAGCTGTGTCACGTTTCGTGAACTGTTCACAAGAACTGTTCTGTAAGCCCTTTTTTCTGTATTGATGTGACTTTATTCTTTGGAAAGTTTTTCTTGTTTTATTATCGCACCTTGGAGCACAGCAGTGTGTATTTCCCCTACGTACACTTATTCATATAAAAAGAGTGGGGCGAGCAGCAAAGCTTCCTGCTTTAGATGAACCGCCACATGCTGGTTTTCTCTGTACAGCCACGAAAGGGCGGAGGCGCTGAAAAAAGGGTATCACGTAACTACAGTCTATAGTGGTTTCAGTGAACTTTGCACACTTACACTTAAAATATGCGCAGTGTGCTCTGTATTCTACACTCTTCCCAAGCTACAGCCAACAATACACCCCTCTCAAAGTGCTGCGCATTTTTCTCTCTAATTGCCACCTGCAGCGAATCATAAAGTGATGTGTTCACTGCTGAAAAAACAGACTTTTTGTCTCTGCCATTGCTAACCAGTGTCAGGTAGATGGTGAGAGACCCTCAAAAGTTCAATGAGTGTTGCAACGCAAGCCCTTAGTTATTATTATTATTTTTTTGCTATGTTACATCACCAGGTGTGTTGTCATTAACATCAACCTATAATGCTAGGTCTTGTTGAAAGGAGAATGTGTTTTTGAAACAAAATGAGTGGGGCACTAAATAAATGAGGTGCTAAAAGCAAAACTAGGCATGCATAGGCACAAAGGACAGAAATAGGCATTTAAAAAGTCAATGTATACCACTGCTTAACCCATGATTCGTGCTCTAACCCAATTCGGTCTCTAGTGATGACAGATGTATGCACAGGAAAGTATGACACATATGAGGCAACATTTAGGTATTCTGTACCTTTTGTGTCACAGTGGAACATACCCAGGATTGGCCAAGAACGGGCACACCCCCAGTGGCACATACCGAATGGCTAAATCAAAGAATCCGTCAAATATATATTTAAAAAAAAAAACATTCTATTAACGATAGGCGTGCTTTAAAGGTATTTGTGAGCCGACATTATATGTTGAGGCTTTACGTAGGAATCACAGTGGGAGATGCCTATTCTGGACGATTGCCCAAGAATGGGCATGCACCCAGTGGCACATAATGAGCGGCTAAGTCAAAGGAAATAAAGTAAACCAAACAATCTGTTAAACATAATTCAACATACCGTGAACAGGTCAGTGTGCTTTATAGGTTCCTGTGAGCTGGCATTATATGCTAAGGTTTTATGCAGAAACGTGTTTTTTTGTTTTTTTTTATGCAGAAAAGAGGTGCACATACAGGCCAGATCGGCCTGTTCGCTGGTGCTTTCATTTGGTGCACATATAACCATTGTACAAGTGTCCCAGCTATCACGCAGCACGATTTAAAAAAAAATAGCAACGGCGTTACGCAAAGCAAACCTAGTGCGTACTGTTTCCAGTACAGTGTAGTAGCTGCCAGTAATTTTTCCATTACTTATATTTAATTAATTAATTGTAATTAATTATCTAACTAGAGAAGTACTGTCCTAATGATCAAAGTGTCAATGAGGCATTTGTAGGCAACCACGTGGGGCATGTAACTGCGGTAGTTTCAGTGCCGTACTAATTGCGTACTCATTTTTTCCAAGTGATAAAAAAAAAACGCGAATTATTTAAATATCAGTAACGGAAAAATTACTGGCGGCTACTACACTGTACTGGAAACAATACGCACTAGGTTTGCTTTGCGTAACGCCGTTGCTCTTTTTTTAAATCGCGCTGCATGATAGCTGGGACACCCTGTATAGTATCGACAAATATAACTGCCAAGATAGTGACCGATCCGGTAGCAGCCCGGCAGCCATGCCAAAACCAGGAAAGTAGGCAAAGGAAGCTTCACTCTTGAAGCCTGTTCAACATTCAGAAACCGTTGGAAAATATTTTATTTCTATTAATGCCAAGTTTAGTGTCACTATTCAGTCTGCATTGATTTCATTTAAAAAACGGTATTTGCACTTGCCTAGAAATAAATTTAGTGGTAATCTGAAGCCCTCATATGCAAACCATGTTGGTTTCTGCCCTTCCAATTTTTCCAGAGAATTTTTCCAAAGCATGAAGCATGTGAAATGTTTGGGGTGATATATTTCTTGCCTTGGGTTGAAGATGGAATATGCAGAAGACAAAGATAATGTTCAATAGCCTGGCAAGGGAACAAGAATTCAGGATCGCCAGTCAGCCTCTAGAGTCTGTAAAGGAGTACGTTTATCTAGGTCAATTACTCACAGCGGACCCTGATCACGAGAAAGAAATTTACAGAAGAATAAAATTGGGTTGGAATGCTTACGGCAGGCATTGCCAAATCCTGACTGGGAGCTTACCACTGTCGTTGAAAAGAAAAGTGTACAATCATTGCATTCTACCGGTGCTAGCATATTGGGCAGAAACTTGGAGGTTAACAAAGAAGCTCGAGAACAAGTTAAGGACCACACAAAGAGCGATGGAACAAAAAATCTTAGGAATAACGTTAAGAGACAGGAAGAGAGCGGTGTGGATCAGAGAACAAACAGGGATAGCCGATATTCTAGTTGACATTAAGCGGAAGAAATGGAGCTGGGCAGGCCATGTAATGCGTAGGATGGATAACCGGTGGACCATTAGAGTTACAGAAGAGATACCAAGAGAAGGGAAGCGCAGTCGAGGTCGGCAGAAAACCAGATGGGTTGATGAAGTTAGGAAATTTGCAGGCGCAAGTTGGAATACGCTAGCGCAAGACAGGGGTAATTGGAGATCGCAGGGAGAGGCCTTCGTCCTGCAGTGGACATAAAAATATAGGCTGATGATGATGATGATGACTTCTTGCCTCTCATTACCAATTGATTTTATGGAGTACCAGCCTCACAGCAGTGCAGGTAGTCACAATGGCCATGCTGATTTGCTGCCGAAATCTTTTACATTGTGCCTGTTTTTTTGTTTTTTTGCTAGACACACTGTCTCTATTTTACTAGCCAGCAATCTGAATTTTCTGTATTTTGTTTTTCACTCTCTGCATAAAGCTTTCTTGCTTGCGATTGTCATGATAGAGGAGGGGTGGGGGGGGGGGGGGGACCAGCAGCATATTTTTCTTTTGTGCGATGCCACTGAACATTTTAGGCTGTGGCAATAAAAATTCTCACACACACACACGCACACGCACACACACAAAAAAATAAAAAATGTGATCACATTGTTTCGTCAGTATGTACTGTGTAAAGCACTATACACTAAACAGAGAGTTTTGTGAATCTGTACTCTACTATTGGCGGAACATGCATACTCACCATGCTTGGATGAGTGGTTCAAGGACGCATTTAATTCACAATATTTCCAGCACAACCAGGATACTGTAATCTGCACGCATCTAAAACAGGAAAGCCTTCTGCCATTTAAAACCTGTTCTGTACACTTGTCTCGTACATTATTTTTATGCTGTGGACATGTAATGTGAATGTGCTGGAGTAAAATGCAATTATTGGCCTATCATTGTTCACTGTTATTTAATCTGGTGAACTGCACTGATACTCCTTTTCTTGATGAAAGGGTAAAATTGTCATCCACCCGACTGTAGCATATGAAGCTAAAATTAATAGAAAAAAACCCATACGTTTTTTTTTTTTTTTTTCAGAAATAAAGCTACTTCCCTCCACCTTGTAGGCTTCTGCAGAATTCATTTGCAATATCCATTACTTGAGATACACGTGTGAACAGTATAGTGTACAGGTGGCCGATTAAAATAAGAAAATTGTGTATACTACATAGTATGCTCATGCAAGCTTGAGGCAAAGTATAGCTGGACCCCTGCAATATATCATGAACAGAACCAATAAGACCAGAATGTAGCAGCCTAGAAAATGTGTTACACAAGTACACTGTTAATGTGATGCCAGACTGGTTCAGCAATGCTATAACTTGATGTCTTCTGCTGCTGAGCACAAGGTTGCAGGTTTGATTCCCAGCTGCGGTGGCTGCATTTCAAAGGGGGCAAAATGCAATAATGCTCATGTATTTAGGTGCATGTTAAAACCCCAGCTGGTCATAATTTTTAATCTGGGGCAATCCACTATGGCATCTATTATAGTCCTCATGTTGCTATAAGGTGTTAAATCACGATTGAATTTAATAACCTGATGTCATTTACTGCTACTTCAAGCTGCTGCCCACGTTTCACTTGCATTTTCCACAAATCAAGCAGTGAACACTTGCTAATTATCAGTTTCAGCATTTTTTTCTCATTCACCAGCCAGGGGTTATATTTCCGGCTGATCACTTTCCGGAACATCGCCTTCAGATGCAGACTGGATCGATCAGCCAGTGAGCAGGACACACACTGCTCTAGTTAGGCGTTGCGCCAGAAAATATATCATGCAAAATGGAGGGTATCCACAAAAGTAATCAATCAAGAATACGGCCCCAGGTGTTATTCTAAAGAATCTCGATATATTGGTACCAAAGTTGGCACCTTGCAGGCATTCCCTAACTTCACTTCTCACCAAGCAAAGTAAACACTGGAACTATAGAAAGTTGTGCCTTGGCTACTACTCTTCCTACACCAAGTTGTAGTGGATGCTGGCTGTCCACAGTGCAGAGTGGAGGCGATGTGTTCCAGTGTTCCCATTTGTATAATGGTACGTACTAGCATGCAGTATAGTTACAATTTTAAAAAGTTGACATAAGTGATACAAATTATTTTGCTGCTGAATGGAATATTTAAGAATGTACTAGTACTATGTAGTTAGTATGTTATGCACACCAAGCCAATATAGTTGAATCGATGGTGGTGACTAGACATTTTCTCATGGTTGTGACAGGTGAACCCAATGTTATTTCTTCCAGTATGGTGTGCAATTTCAAGGTACAATATTTACATTTCCAGAGAGTAATATACCAGATGAAAGCTTGTCCATGCATGCAAGCCACAACTAGATCCTTTGTCTCTGTGTAGTGACTAGGCAACTTATGTTTGTATTGGCTGATGGTTTTTCCTGCAAGAACTATCGGTATGGCACAAGCCACTGTCATTTGTCCAGTAGCCAGTGAAGTACTTAAGCTGCCAAGCAAAGACTTGATTTTCTCAGATTTAATTGTTCTAGAACAGTTTGTTGCTTCTCGTCACAAGTGGGTCACAGCTGAGATACCCAAGTTAAAGCATGTAGCAGCAGTACAAATGAGTACATAAATTTCCAAGAGCATCTCAATATGTTTTATCATACTGAACAAAAGGCTGTTATTAACCCATCTTGGCAGCCATAGGGAGAACAGCAGCACAGACCTTTAATGCATTCGCAACAGTCCAAGGAACATTTCTTTCAACTTCATATAAATAGTTGGAAAGGTGTATACTCTTCAAGTTAACTTTATTACTTTAACAAGAAACAAATATTTGTTCTGACAATTATGTACACTTATAATACAAGGCAGAAATACGATTGTCCCACACTCAAAGACTACAGCAGAGCGCTGCAAGAGCAGTGGTAAAGACAGTAATGATCCAGATGGGGCCATGTCGCCAGCTTCCGGAACCTGGGAAAAATAAAGTGTTCCATATGATAAGCAGATGTTTGTACAGCTCTGAGGATGCCTTAAAAGAGTTTTTCTTGGCACAGAAAGTATCCTGTGCATAGTGATCAATGTGACACTATCAGTTGGCTATGCTCATCATTTAAAATTTTTGTGGCTTGTGTGACAACATAATTTTTAATTCATACAAGCACACTGATGACAGTGAAGGTTTGTGAGAGAGTGTAAATATATTTATGCTGCCCAATGTAAAGCATAAAGCTGGGCGTTTCCTAACCAATTATAAAAATTATAGCTTGCTGGCAGCAGCTTGACATCAACAGCTAAACTGGAAACAAGAATATGTAGTGGAGAAACAAAAATGCGAAGCTAGAATTTACAAGGTCAGTAAATGCTTCTGTGATGTGAATGTTCAATAGCTGCTTGAGAGAATTACACTGACTGATGGTGCAACTGACACAGATAGACAAAGAAAAAGGGAAATATAAAAGACAGAACACAAACCATGAAGACTGACAAAATCAAGCTGCAAATGCAATAATCTGCAAATGCAATAAGCTGCAGTAAGAACTTTCAGTGGCAGGTGCTGAAAAAATTTGCACAACCTCTGTGTGCATCTGTTTTCAAATTTAACTGTAGCAAGAATTCAGGTTCAGAGACAAAACTTATGTCAATGTGCATAAATATGCACACGCACACCCACTGGAGATGGGACTCTTGGCAACAACATTCCCCTGCCTGTAAAGTTGCCAAATATCCAAAACGTTGTCATTAAAAATGATTTAATTAGAAATAAAAAGATAGAAATCTTGAGTTATTATTTGGTGCCCCTAACATAACTAGTACATATGCCATTTCAAATTCCCTGTCTTTCAATGTCAACTGTGAGCTACACAGGGGATGCTGTGAGGGAAATTTGTGTCTCCTTCAGCTGGCTTAGAGGAGTCCATAGACCTTATTGCCCCATATTGTGTGCACTCTTATGCCTATGCCTTCCTGTTTAAAAAGAGCAGATCATCTGGCTTCAATAGAAGACCCACCATAAAGGCTTGCCCATGCTTGTGGGTGGAGAATGTCGATGAGCCGTTCTGCACTGCTGGAATACTCATCACCAATGTACGCTTCGCACTTCAGTGTGAGTGACCTGTTATTTGTGAGCGTAGGCTCTGCTGGCACTTCAAGTCTGGCCACTGCATAAAAGGTGCCTTTTCCTGTTGGAATTTCGGCTCGGTCTGTCACATTATCATCCACCTGGAGTGAAAAACACATTAGTTGAAACATATCTGCAGCTTCTCTAGAAATAACAAAATCGTCACACACAGCAGGCTACATCTGTGTGATGCCAGAAAGCATAAGAGATGGCCTCTCAATAAAATTGCAAGAAGCAGCAAATCTTTACTTTATTCTTTATTCTTTATTCAAGAATTACCCCACATTGCCCGTCATAGGCGTCATAGCAGGGGGGTTACAGGAGGGAAAAAAACAAATCTTCATTCGTACAGCACACTTGCTCTTCACACAGCTGATTCCACTCCACAATAGTTTTGACAAAAAAGGAATTCGCAAGCAAGTTCATCCTGGCACGGTACTCGCGGATTTTAAGAGAGTGATCATTACGCCTAGAAATATAATGTGGTTGTTTCAAGTAGCTTTCACTGCTAATTCCTGTCTCATTATTAAATATGAGGTGTAAAAACTTTAGTCTCAACTTTTTCCGCCGAGAGGAAAGCGGTTCGCAATTCAATTCGTGTTTCATTTGAGTACAACTTTCTCTCCGCCCATATCGCCCCAGGACGAACCTAGCAGCTCGGTTTTGAATTCTTTCCGTTTATCAATCAATTTTTTTTGCGCGGGGTTCCAGACGGCGCAGGCGTATCTTAAAATCGGTCTTACACATGTTAAGTAAGCAGTTTTCTTTAGGTTCGGCTGTGAACATTTCAAGTTCCTCTGAATAAACTTTTTTCCTTCCTTCCTCATTGCCATGACAGAATGCCCCTTTGACTGTAAATAATTACTAATTTTGTTTTGTGTGGGTAACAGGATGTATATGCTCTCACCAATACATTTTATTTATTAATTTATTATTATTATTATTATTATTATTATTATTATTATTATTATTATTATTATTATTATTATTATTATTATTATTATTATTATTTTATTATATATATATAGTTGTGCTGGTGTTGTTATACAGGAAGGCAATTGCTGCCCAAGTGCCTGCCGAGAATTAACTGTGTAGTTCCTGCTGCATAACTGTGTAACTTTTGAGCTTGAGTTGTTGAAACTCAAGCAGTAATAGTTTAACATTAGGACATTCCAGAATGTTGCATCAAATAACATTATGTAACAGCATCATGAATGGCTAGAGTGCCTTTACTTAATCTCTGGCACAGCTGCAGCGCGCTAAAATTGTGGCGGTGTGTCAGACTTACCCGACCGCCATTGACGTACCACATCAGAATGGCAGCAGGCTTTGATGGCCCATTAGAACAGGTAACATTGATGGCATCTCCAATCTTGTAGGCCATTTGGAGATTTTCAATTTCTGGGTCTTTACTTGGAAGAGCTTAAAGAAAAAGAGAACTGTCTTGTATAATGGTGCACACTTCTTCCAGTTAGTACTTTGCCTTCCTGATTGCCTGTTGTCCTTTTGTCCTTGTCACACAATGTTTTGACAGTATTTATAACAATAAGTAATTCAAGTACACATTCCAGCAATTAAGCCAGTGACATACATGGGTGGCTACTTTGTCAAAGTAACTCACCATATACTTGGAGCTTCTTTTCAGAGACCTTGGTACGATAACTTGGCAGTTTCACCTTGCAGGTGTAGGTACCTTCAGTGGCAAGTTCAGAATGGCTTAGGTAGACATGGCCTCTGTATGAAACATCCTCCTGTGAAAAGATTTAAGAAAGCTTCTTCTACAGTATACGCAGGTGCATAGCAGAGTCAATATATTCATTCATTTATTCATTCCACTTTATTTTCTTTCATCAAAAAGGAGGAGACTGGACTTTAAAGTCGCAGCAGCGACTTTTAGGAGGTCCTGACTCCCTATTACATAGAAGTACAGCTGTCACGGAGAATGAACATCGTTCATAGATAACAAATACTTAGAACACTGATCACAGTCAATATGCATACAAGAGCATGATTTTGCACTGCATAGACAAATAGAAAAACAAAAACAAAAAACCATTCATGCGAATAACACATTAAGAGAAAACTTCCATTCTAGGACAGTTTGTCCTGACAAAAACACTTAATGGTTTTAGTAGAAGTGCACAGAGGCTCAAAATCTTCCTTGAATAGTTTATTTATTAGTACAGGCATCGTGTAACGTAATGATTGTGTATAACCGTATACTCTGGTGGTGGGCACAGCCTACGGTTCTTTGAACTGCGTACTCTTTATACATGGATTTTCTTTTCAAGTTTGCTAACGAGAGAATAATTTTCATTATAACAAAGGAAGCATTTGTAAATCATCTTTAATCTGTAGTCAAATTAGAGCTCTGCACGGGCCGTCCGAAGTGTTTTTTTGGCGGGCTCAGGCCGGGCCAGGGCTTAAAGCCACGGGCCCGGGCCGGGCTCGGGCTTGAGGCCGCGGGTCCGGACCGGACTCGGGCTTGAGGCCGCGGGTCCGGGCCGGACTCGGGCTTGAAGCCACGGGCCCGGGCCAGACTCGGGCCCGCTCATTAAAGGACTTAAGTAGGCCTTCGAGCACACGCAACCGTTATGCATTCCATGGTTCAATGCATTCTGTGCCAAGCTGAAGTCACACGTGAAAAATGACTGTCATCATCATCATCAGCCTATATTTATGTCCACTGCAGGACGAAGGCCTCTCCCTGCGATCTCCCATTAACCCTGTCTTGCAATAGGAGATTCCAATTTGCGCCTGCGAATTTTCTAACTTCATCACCCCACCTAGTTTTCTGCCGTCCTAGACTGCGCTTCTCTTCTCTTCGTATCCATTCTGTAGCTCTAATGGTCCATTGGTTATCCATCCTACATATTACATGGCCTGCCCAGCTTGATTTTCCCCGCTTAATGTCAACTAGAATATCGGTTATCCCCGTTCTCTGATCCACACCGCTCTCTTGACTGTATATCTTATCGGATGACTGTATATCTTATCGAAGAAAATAGTAAAACAGATGATGTTCTCATTTTAACAGCCGAGCTGTTTCAGCCGGGCGCAATGTGTCTGCTGAATCCAAAAAAAGTGTGCCGATCCTGGTAGCAGTGTACAAAGTGTCCAAGCGCAATGGCACATACACCTGTGAACTAGCGAAGCTGAGCCTGGATAAGTCTAGCTAAGAATGGTGGGCACTACTTAAACTTAGTCAGTCATCGATAGGCAATTGATAGCCAATCAATAGCTAGTCGATAATTGATTAATAACCAATAAATTCCGGAGACTTCTGTAGGTGACTTGGTAGTGCTTAGCCTAGCCCAAATACGTGGCCAATATCTTGCGATAGAAAATCAAAAGCCAATAAATAGCTAATCGATAATCAATCAACTATAAATAAATTACGGGGAATGCTGGGGATGACTTGGTAGTACTTAGCCTAGCCCAAAAGCCAGGACTAGTTAGGTGCCCATCAGGTCCGCTATCTCTTTAGCATTGCGCCGGCAGTGCTACGCTATTTTTATTTTCCACAAAAACAAACATTGTTTCCGCGTAAGGAAAAATGAATTATACAACGAACCACTCCTCAAACCATTTCCATGTTACCGCTTTTGCGATTGCACTATTACCAGTGTCGATACTATTGCATTATTTTAGCGCTAAGGCCAGTTACTTTTGTGCTTCAGTGCATAAAACAGCGTTTTCCTCAAAAAGTTAACTGGAACGCCCATTCATTTCGTCGGACACATTGAAAATTAATATCTCAAAACTGGTTCAGTCCTGAGAATTCATTCCAAGTGGATACGCCTTGCGAACGCAGCGGCTATAATTCGTAGATTGAAAGATGTGCCGTAAAATGAATAATTAAAAAGTTAATTAGCGTAATTATGTTATATAATCAATTACGCGTTTTGACCATTCATTAGGCCAGCCGCGTCAGAATTAGCTTGGAACTACATAAAACAATTATCCTCCTCAGAGCGTCATCACATTAATGCAAACACAAGAAATCCTGAGATATGGTCAATTCCATACTTCAGAACACTCTATAAGCATCAGTCGTTAATACGTAACCTACCATTCACTTTGAACAAATACAAAAATGTCAATAATTTCAGTAAGAAAGAACTCAGCCCATACGTTGGTAGCTTGTAATATATCTGATGTGATTATTATTCTGCCTTCGTGTATGGCTCTGAGTATATAATGTACATCCTGTTTCGTTTTATTAGCAAATGTTAATCTTGTAAAATTCAGTCTCATGCTATGTTGTATAGCTGGTGTTGCCTTGTTTTGTATAGCTAGTATTGCTATTGTATACTTTATATAGGCTGATGATGATGATTGCTATTGTAGTGTGGTTTAAAATGCATTCTGTTAAAGCGTTTCCTAATTCTCTTAACTCGCCGTGACGGAAATATTCTGTTTTTCCGTTCATAGCTATTTCGTCCGTGAGGATTTCCAGCGACAGCTGGAAATATATGTGAATTATTGTACGTGTGCGCACACTGTTTGCTGACGTACTATTGCCTTGCCAGGTGTTTTGGGTCACGTCAAGCTACGTATGTAGCTTTTAGTCCAAAATGACCGTCAAGCATGTAAATTGGAGAATAAATTGATTTGATTTGATTGATTTCGTCAGACAATTTGAAAATTATTATCTCGAAACTGGTTCAGTCCTGAGAATTCGTTCCAAGTGGATACGCCTGCGAACTCAGCGGCTTTAATTCGTAGATTGAAAGATGTGCCGTAAAATAATTAATGAAAAGTTAATTAGCGTAATTAGGTTAATTCTTCAATTAGGCGTTCTGTTTTCTCTTGGAAGTAATGACCGCCTCATCGAATAGTTTAGATCAAGGATTATTATATAATTGTGCAATCTGCAACAGGCAATTTTTAAAAATTTGGTTCAGCTAAAATGAAACACCCTGTATATTTGCATACTAAATGACATCATAGAACCATATCGTACAAATCAAGGTAAGTGCATGGGCACCAGCGGAAAAATAGCAGCACAGGCAATGGGCCGGATTACTGATGTTCCCGTGGGAGAAACAAAGATTTCGGCCTTTTACTGCTTATATACTGCAGCTGATTAAACCTCGAGAATGCGAGGCTGAAAGATACGGTACAATCTGTAAGTAAAAAAAGATTTTTTTTTTCTCTTACAGGCCGGGCCTGGTCATGCACACGCGGGCCCTAGCTAAGCTTAGTAATGAACGCCCGGGCCCGGGCCGGGCCCGGGCTTGGAACAATGCTCTTTTTGAGAGTGTGCAGATGATTGCGCGTCTTACATCTTAGTTGTAGTACTCAAAGGCGCAAGGAAAGAAAAGGGGTTAAACAAAAGGGGGGGCTAACTCAGCCTCAGGGGGGGGGGTGTTACAACCCCCCCCCGCTCCTTGTGGTTGAGCCACTGATGTGAGGCAACTCACATTGACATGGATGCCTGGAACGCTGTTGTCAATTTTTGGGCTGCTGCTGCCTGTGGAGGAATACTCGTAGAATTCTTGGCCATCCTTCAACCACTGTATGGAATGTGCCCCAGGTGAGCTACAGTTGAGCCAGAAGCCACCGTCAAGAATGACTATGCTGGGAACTGACAGGACCACCCCTTCCTCCTGGTTCTCTGCATGTATTCAAGACGTTTATCAATGAAGAAGCACTGCCTTTCAAAGAAACATGTATTACCACCACTCATCATGAGATGGCTTTTGTGCATGTGGCATTTTAATTACCACAATCTGTCCGCCATATTCTTTGCATAATCTTTTCTGTTCACTCACCTTCAATCATTTTAGTATTTGCTTGTCATATGACCAACTTGCAGAGTTACACCAAATAAGCACAGAAGATCAAAATTTATTGTGTATAAAATCCCAAAGCAAGAATTTGGCTAGGAGAAATGCCATGCTGGGGGCTCAGAACCATCCAAGGTTCCCTAAATTGCACTGAAATCTATATGGCATATTCGAAAAATTGCACCGGGGTGCTCTGAGGCGACGATGATTGGATGAAACGGTGCTCCGGTGCGCACTGTTGCAATTTGTGAAGTTCCATTAGTAAACCTGGTTCAAACAGCTCTGCTTCTGCATATCATAGTTTACCATGCTTACCACTATTATCACTATGGAATGATGACGATGGAGATGATGACAGCAAGATGACGGCGGCAGCATGATGACAGCATGACAGCGATGGCATGACAAAATGGCTGCATATTTGCACTTCTCTGCTCGTTTACTCTACGGAGGCCAGATACTTCTCTGACCATTCGCTTTCAAATCATGCAGTTACCATGTGCACTGTAGGAGTTGGCCTAAGCGAAACTGTGGTGAGCCAACAAGATGAAATGGGGCATCTCGACAAGAGACGCACAGCATACGTTTACGATGAGCACGTCCCACAGCTGTCAGTTCAGGCGGTGACCGAAGAACTTAGTCCTGGAGGACCACAACACAGCGCCACCACCGACCGCAGCATCCAAACCTCAGGCGCCACAAAGCTTCCGCATGACAGCATGTGCGCCTTAATTAAAGAGCTATAGTCGGGTACAACTAAGAAGACAGGAGAGGGTCCGTCCAGATGACCGAAGCGCGGCAGCTGATTGCCTCCGCGACTAAAGAAATAGTCCCGCTGACGCGACTCGGCCCAGCTCGAAGCGAGGGCTGCATGCTCTCCATCGGTGGGGTCACCGGCCTTCCGGCTCATGACGTCAGTCTAGACTGCGAGCCCATTGGTGGATGCTCGTGTGCATCCGCCTTTGAGGGGCAAATGCCACTGCCTTCTAAAGGTGTACCCGACTATAGTAGTGACATGCAAAAGAAGGCTGCGCACGTAAATTCATTGTTGAGCACGATCGGAATAAGCGCACTGAACGCGATTGTTTCTCGGTTGGAATTTTTTTTTAAATATTGGCTCTCAAGTTGGGGGTGCGGCCCTTACACGGGTGAGGCCCTTACATGGATTTATATGGTAAGAATCTTCCTGCCTGCCGCGGTGGCTTAGCGGCTATGGTGTTGCGCTGCTAATCATGAGGTTGCGAGATCAAATCCTGGCCGTGGCGGCTGCATTTCGATGTGGGCAAAATGCAAGAACGCCCGTGTCCCATGCATAAGGCGCACATTAAAGATCCCCTGGTGGTCAAAATTAATCCGGAGACCCCTACTACAGCGTGGCTCATAATCAAATCGTGGTCTTGGAACGTAAAACCCCTACATTCAATTCAATAAGCTTCCTTCATGTAACTGTCTTATACTTCGCTATCACTAATACTGCTTCGCCTTACCGGCGAAACTGCAGCCTCTTTTTTTCTTCTTTTACTGGGAGTCCGAGTACAGGCGCTACGGCGCATGACTGCTGATTTCGAGTGAATCTGGCTTGGCCTCATATCGGTTACTGAGTGAATTATTTTATGGCCCCTGCATGCAAGTGGCAATGTTCCCATCCCTAATAAATGCTGTAAATTTTTTGAAGAGTGTTTTTTTTTTTCTTTTCATGAGTTGTTAGCATTGCCGACTGGAAAGAGATGCAATACTACCAAGATCGACGCAGTAGCGCACCCAGGATCTCTGCCAGGGGGGGGGGTTGACAGTTTGCCTTAGTTTGCCAATACCATCTATAAACAGCACTAATTTCAATTTCTTCACGGGAAATTGTCAAACAATGCGCTTTTTGCGCAAATTTGCGAGTGTGCAGAAGATTGCGCGTCTTACGTCTTAGTTGCAGTACTCAAGAAAGGGGGGGTTAACTCGGCCTCAGGAGGGGGGGGGGGGGGGTCACACCTCCGCCCCCCCCCCCCCCCCCCCTTCCCCGTCGGTGCGCCACTGGATCGACGGCTTGAACAGAAAAAAATGTCACAGTTTCGCCCTAAGGGCGAAGCAATGAATGCGATAGCAACACAGCAATGTCATACGAAGTAAGGTGAGCGGCTTTGGTAGCAATATGAATTGTAGTAAACATGAGCTGATTAAGTAAGCAGGTGTGCTGCGGCGTAAGTAGACCGACATGAAGAGAGACTCGATGACCACGAGAAGGCGCGTGTGAAACGGTGGTGTTGATGAGAAGCGCTTCCCGTGGGCAGCGCGTGCGAAGGGACACACCTGTAGCGCTGCACTGCCGATCCGGGCAGCATTGCGTGTGTAGCGTGCGTTGGAAAATGTGGCCCGACTATTACGAACTGAATGAACAAGCGTGGTGTGAGCGCGCACAAACACGAAGAGATCACACTGAATGACAGCAGACAACGACTGTCAAAACGCTGGCAGCAAGCATACGCCGCAGCGGGCGAAGGTACGTGCGGTCTATCGCTTCAACGGAAACTGAGCCGCGAATGCACTTAAAGGTCAGAGCCGTGTGGAGATAAGAGACGGTGCGAGCGAGCGACGAGCGCGGTTGTTGGCAGAGAAGTGCGCCCCCCCCCCCCCCCCCCCCCCCTTGCTCCCTCCGGCGCTGGCTTCCTGCTTCCTTGCTTGCGCGTGGGAGATTGAGTGCGTTCGCTCTCCGTGATAGCGCGCGTCTCCGCACGCTTCCTCTCGGGCATACGGCGCGCGGCGAAGATTTTATCTATAGGGAACCTCACGGCGACGGCGACGGCGACGGCGACGACGACGCCGACGGCAGAAATCCGGTTCAAGTGTCCATATAATTGCTATCGCAATAAAAGGGAATGGACGCGGCGGCGGCGGCGGCGGCGGAAGGAGACCGCACCGACGATGAGCGGAGTGTGCTGCCCGCCAGGACCGCGAGGCGGAAAGAAATGCGAACCGTCCATGTGGCCCCGATCCCGCAAACTTGCAACGTTTCACCGGTGCAACGGTCAATCACAGCTTGATGACCAGCGAAGCTGTGATATTTTTTTATTTATTTTTATTTTTTAGGGAAGGGGGGGGGGGGGGGGCAGGGGTAGCGGCTTGCTTCATCAGCCGCGCAGCGCTTCGGCACAGGGTCCCGGCACAGCGCTAAGTTAGCGCTGTGTGTTGTCTCGTATATGCAAGCTTCTATGCCGGTGTCGCTGTGCCTGCGCTACAACGAATTAGAAGATGACCAACCAAAAAGCCAATATAGTTACCCTCATCGGCTGAGCTGCAGCAATTGTGCGTCGTGGCTCGAGCGCGTGCGCAGCCATCAACGGTAGCGCCAAAACTTGCAGCATGGAAGCTTTACCGCATAGTATGTCGTAATGCAGTGAAGTCATCTTTTCAAAAACACTGACAGCAAGAGGGGACCCGAAAATGGACGGATGCGGATGATATATACAGAAGCGTTGTTACCTAAAAAAGAAGTGAAAATAACGGTCAGCATTTTAGAAACCTAAAATCTACAGGACTTACATCGAAAACTGGACATACTCAGATTGAGAGAAAGGGGGGGGGGGGGGGGCAGTTTAATGAGTGCTGAAGCCTGTGTGCGCCTTGCTAATTGCATGGCTTGTTACTTCAGATTTCGCATCAGTCTTTTTTTCCTGCGATAGTCTCCACCGTGAAGCTCAAGACATCACACCAGACGACATCAACAGCCGCGGAGCTTGCTGCTCTTCGTAGCGCACTTCGGATAATTTGTGAGGAACCACCTAACAAATGGAGTGTTTTCAGTGACTCCAAGGCAGCTCTACAATTGCTTGCTTTCCGCCTTACGCCGTGGACCCTACGAACAACTAGTCCTCGAAATCCGAGAGCTCCTTCATCGCCTCGTCGAGCAAGGACACGACGTCACCTTTCAGAGGCTCCCTAGCCACTGTGGCGTAATGGGCAATGAATATGCCGATGAAGCTGCTCGATCTGCTCATGAAGACGGCGCGCAGGAACCAATCCCGCTGTCAAGAACAGATGCAGCAGCGAAACTTCGAGTGCTTGCAAACGATGCCACACAATCATTGTGGAACACACCTAGTTTGCAGCACACACGTCTGCATCGACTGGACCCCTGTCTTCAACTTCGACCTCCACCTGGACTATCCCGACCCGAAACAACGGTACTTTGCCGATTGTGGCTTGGTGTCGCATTTACAAAGTCATTTGCTTTCCGCATTGGATCGGAGGATAGTGCTGCGTGACCACTGCGGCGACGAGGAAACTATCGAGCACGTACTTTGTCATTGTCCCCAATACAGCGCACATAGGCAGTCACTCGCGACCGCGCTGGCGCGTCTTGACGACCAGCCGCTTTCGGAGCAGACAGTCCTGGAACGCCGGCCTATACAGTCGTCACACAACAAGTCAGTCAAGGCACTCTTGAAGTTTTTGCGATCGAGTGGACTTTCTGACAGACTATAGTTCTCACAGACGTTTCCAACCTCCTCTATTTTTTTATTCCTTGTGTTTGTTTCGCGACTGCTTTTTCTCTTCCCCATTCTTTCCGCCTTTCATTTCCCCTTTCCCCAGTGCAGGGTAGCAAACCACAATCTTTTCGGGTTAACCTCCCTGCCTTTCCCACCCCGTTTCTCTCTCTCTCTACTTCAGATGACGAGTTTGAATTGTCATGAAGATGACAAAAAAATATAAGTCGAATAAAAACCCTTTTGTGAGAGCGTTACAGTAGCTGGAGAACATTTCTGGGAGAAGCAGGTTATCCTAGACATGCAGCATTGATTCTTTACACTGCAAGTAGCGCAGGAAGAAGGACATGCGCGCCCGGGCCTACTGCAGAGCCTACATGAACCCATGTGGCTTTTCTGTTAAAATAAAGAGATTAAAAGTTGACACATCATAGAGGTCCTAGCATTTGTTACAGGAAAAATAACTAACAGATGTTCGTCGGGAATGTCTTGTTAGATTATATTATCGAGAGGCAAAACACCTGTCTGTCTTTTTTTTTATTATTGCTTGTGTGCTCACGTACTCCAAAAAATGTCAAACAAAGCAATCCCAGTGCATTGACTATAGTGTTGATAACCGAACATCGAACCACAAGTAACTTTTACACGCTGTATGGCACACACCACAAACGGCATGAAATGAGTAAGCTGCATAACACAGTGGATCCACGAGACACCAAGTGATGACATTTAACAACCCACACTGCGAGACACCGATTTGTAATGCATGAATAGAGGTTTACAGGGATACGTTTGAGAAATCGATTTCTGTTCGCTTACAGATGTTGGAAAGCAACGCAAAATTGTGAAACATCGCCAAATTGGGTAAGTATTGCACTGAGACCAATTGTCTCCCATGCGCACACGCAAGGAAGAAAATACATTCCTTTTTGCACTCGTCAAAGCACACAAGTGCATACTTCATTATCATAAGCCTATATTTATGTCCACTGCAGGACGAAGGCCTCCCCCTGCGATCTCCAATTACCTCTGTCTTGTGCTAGCTGATTCCAACTTAAGTCATACTTAAGTACTCTTAAAAGCATTCTCACGGTGGTCAATTCATTCTGGCGCTTGCGTGCGTTGCGTTGAGGAGGGTGGTTTACATAAGACAAGAGCGACGCTGGTCACGTGGCCCAACTCGTTGCAGGTGCACGTACCTGGCCTGAGGTGTGGCGTTGTGGCCCTGGTGACCAACTTCTCCGCGACGCGGCGTCCCAGCTCGGGCACGTCCATGACACAACTGATGCGCATGACGCCCTTGACGAAGTGCTGGTCGCGCGCCCACAGCGCCAGCTGCTGCCGCCGCTCCTCGAGGTTTCCCACCCGCACCAGCTCGACACGCTGCTCTGTCTCCTCCTCGTCCGGCTGCGAGGCACACGTACCGCCTCCGTCACACCAATGGTCATACAAACACAGGCGTCGCGAGAAACCCGAGATGTACGCGTAGCGGGCGTCTCGGGTTTCTGGACTCGAGACTTGAGCTTCGAAGGCTCCGAATCAAAACACGCACAGCGAACCGGACGCTGTACATTCCTTTCGATTTTTACACACTAATACTTCGCGTTCGAAGAAGCAATAACAGTAGTGACAAAACAGCATGACAAAGTTCAGAGGGCAAGCTGTGTATGTAATGACACCACTGCAGGGTAACGGAGAACGGCGTTCCACACTCCTCGCTGAAAGGTGTGATGCTGAGGCGTCGAGCAGCTTGCGCGTTCGAGCTGGTGACGCTTTCCTAGCGACAATCGCAGTGTCAAACCGAGGAGGAGGAATAATTTTATTACAAGTCCTGCGAGTTGGTGGCACGGGCGAAAGGTTCCCACCTAGGTGACGGCCAATAGTTCTTGAGTCCTGGCGGCATCCTCGGCCCGCTGGACAGCCCAGGATTGATCCTCGAGGGCGGGGCTGAGCAACGTGGTCTCCCAGCGCGCGCGGAGGCTTTCGCTAGAAGCTGCGTCCCCGTTACCATTATTTATCCCTCGACATTCCCATAACACCCCAGTAAAAAATCACTCCCATTAGCTTTTCCAATAGAAATCAACTGGGACCAATCGAAACCAATCGGAAAATCCTTACTTCCAACCAGAAATCCATTCGCTGAAAATCGTCAGAGGAAAAACCAATTGGAGTTACCAATTGAAATGAAGTGGACCCAATTGGAACCGGTTGGAAAATCCCTAGTTCCAACTGGTTACGATTGAGTCAAAGTGAAACCGTTGAGTCAGATCGGACTTGCCTATTGGAATCAACTGGACCCATTGGGAAATCCTTACAACCAATTAGTTATGATTGAGTCAGTGATGCAACCAATTGAGTCCAATTGGACTTGCCAGTTTGAACCATGAAATGATGTGGCTGTGGCGCAACAAAACTAAGAGGAAAGAAGACGGGACAGAAAGAGCGCCGACTTGAAACTGAATTTATTACATAGAAACACCCATATTTTATACAAACAGGATTGACATGCGCAGAAGCATGCGCAGAAAACCATGCGTGAACCACTAGCATGAACCAACTAGCCCAACATCGCATTCTGCTGAATTACAGTTTGAACCAGTTAGCCCCACCTTACATTCCCAACTTAGTCTAATTGGACTGCCAATAGGAATAAACTAGCTGGGAATAGCCGACTGCGCCGGCTATTCCCATGCCCGCCAACGTAACGTTGATGCCCGCGATTCATTAACAGCCGCATATCGCCGCCTTGGACTTCCCACGGACAACGCCAACGTTTTCCTATTCCCACGCGGACATACATCTATAACCAAGTGAGCTTTCACAGCTCTGCTTGAGTTTTTCGAGTCCACAAACCTTTACACGCGGCTATAAGCCCCGTTTTTGCTACTTCTTCCTCCCTTCTTTGGGGTCTTACCGCTCTACTCTTTTCATTCCTCACTTTTTTATTCCCATTATCCCTTCCCCGTGCAGTACTGTTGAGGTGACCTCCTAGCGAGAGACAGTTACAGTGCTGCACTTTTATCTTCTTCTCTTACATAAAAGCCACTTACTACTACTATACTACTGTGGACGCGTGTTGCGTGTAATAAAACCAGTCGTAGTGATATGAGGCGCCGAGAGAACTTCAGGACCCGTAATTATTGAAAAGGTGAGAATGAATGATACGCGATTATTAGTAAGCGCATGTATTTCGGGGCCATCCGCGCTGTGTGCGGGAAAAACATGAAAAAAAAAAAAAAAAAACTTCGTTTGAGCATGATTTATCGACTGAGTGGTATGACTACAAATAAGCTCGTATACGATGTTTTGGGAACGACCAAAAAGCAAACCACTGAAATTATCGCGATTTAACGCAGAACTCACGGGTCTTAAGTAAAACTGAACTTTCTTTCTTTCTTTTTTTTTTTTTCGTTATTGGTATATTCACCTTTACGGCACGAACTTCATGCTGTGATGAAACATAAACATGCAAAAGGTGGGTTTTGTAAAGTTGAGAGCAGCAAAGGAGGCAGCAGACACAGCGAAGTTACCACGCAACGGATTATGTACTTATGTAAGCTTGTGCTTTGTACATTCACATCACCGAGACTAATAATTAAAATTAAATTATGGTGTTTAACATATCCCTAAGCTGCACAGCGGCTTATTAGAGACAGTGTAACGAAAGGCTCCGGAGTAATTTTACTGTCACTGTGCGGCACAGTTTCGAGTCAGCGACGCGCCGATTAACGGTCACCAAAATGTCGTAGTCTCACGCTGCGGCATATATAGTTTCGAGTCAGCGACGCATCGATTAACGCGCGCCGTGTGGCCGGCTGCCGCTGTTCTTCTGTGCTTGTGAATGAACCCAAGTGTGTGCGTGTGTGTCTGTGCGGTGCAGTGCGGGGGCTCGACCTCTGAAAGCGGGGGGGGGGGGGGGGGGGGGGGGATCACCCGTTCCCTCGCCCCTGATTAAAAAGGGCGCGGCCAGGACCTTTGGGAGGAGTCATGAAATGATTAGGTGAACTGTCACCCATACCTGCCGTTCCCCGACCTAAGGAACTAGGGAAAGGAGAGGCTGTTTAAGCGCAAGTTATAGGCCCTGCTAATCAGTCTAGAAGCTGAGCCTGTAATCTGCTGAGAAGCAGTCGAGGGGCTAGTGCCGTCCAGTATCGCCTGGGCCGCCTAGCCACGTCCGAACTCAGTAACTAATTGACGTACGAGACGACAAACCAACGTCTGCAACGAAGCCCACGGCACTTCGCCTCAAGTTAGCTCAAACTGCTTGAGAGAAGTCGTCAGATCTAGACTCCCGGGAAACCCAACCCAGCAATCGCATCCACCGCTCGGCGGCATTCTTCGGGAAAGCTCTGTGCGCCGACTTCACGGTTTATGGACTTGCTGCTGCTGCCCGGCCACGCGTATGACATCGTTTTTTTTTTTTTTTGTTTTGTTTTCATTGGAACTTTGCTTTAGTCAATTACTGTTAAGTGTTATTCTTGTATATTTGATCCGAGCCCTGTTTCATATGTATATGTACTGTTAATTGCTCGTATTTATTTGTCTTCATCATTGTGTGATACTAAGTTCAGGTGTGTTAGTCTCTCTTGTGTTTGTTTTAGTGAACTACTGTTAAGTGTATTCTTGTAGATTTGATCCGCGCCGTTTCATTTTTATCTCCACTGTTAATTGCTTTTCATATTTCTTGGTCGTCATCATTGAGCTATATTAAGTTCAGGTGTGTTAGTTTTCTTGTCTCATTTTTTTATTATTTTTTTAGTCATTTGTGTATCGTTGTGCAGTAGATAAACATCTAGTTTTTTTTGTTTTTTTTTTTTTTTGCCGCTACTTGGTAGTTGTAGACGAAGTTCATCGTGTATATTATCGCTTAAAGCTACAGTGTAAATGGGGCCAAATCAGTGCATTCACGACAATGCAATACAAATTTTTGTTCGGAGACCAGTAGCGAAGTATCACTTTGTCACCGCGAAAATGTGCATCAGTTGTGATAAAATGTTCGTTTTCGAGGAGTAATACATTTTTCTGGATGTTTGATCTACGGAAGAGGCGCACTTTTACGAAATCGCAACACGCTGACTTGCGGGAACCATGCACTAGGCAACAACGCTACGTTGTTGTACCGGTGAAACGGGGACGATTATACTTCCTAAGCACAGTTCGTAAATGCTGTCACTTCAAAAAATGTCACAGTTTCGCCCTAAGGGCGAAGCAATGAATGCGATAGCAACACAGCAATGTCATACGAAGTAAGGTGAGCGGCTTTGGTATAGCAATATGAATTGTAGTAAACATGAGCTGATTAAGTAAGCAGGTGTGCTGCGGCGTAAGTAGACCGACATGAAGAGAGACTCGATGACCACGAGAAGGTGCGTGTGAAACGGTGTTGTTGATGAGAAGCGCTGCCAGTGGGCAGCGCGTGCGAAGGGACACACCTGTAGTGCTGCACTGCCGATCCGGGCAGCATTGCATGTGTAGCGTGCGTTGGAAAATGTGGCCCGACTATTACTAACTGTGGTGTGAGCGCGCACAAACAAACATGAATAGATCACACTGAATGACTGCAGACAACGACTGTCAAAACGCTGGCAGCAAGCTGCGGCGGCGAAGGTACGTGCGGTCTATCGCTTCAACGGAAACTGAGCGGCGAATGCACAGCGCATAAAGGTCAGAGCCGTGTGGAGATAAAAGACGGTGCGAGCGAGCGACGAGCGCGGTTGTTGGCAGAGTAGAAATGCCCCCCCCCCCCCCCCCCCCCCCCCCGCTCCCTCCGGCGCTCGCTTCCCGCTTTCTTGCTTGCGCGTGGAAGATTGAGTGCGTTCGCTCTCCGTGACAGCGTGCGTCCCCGCACGCTTCCGCTCGGGCATACGGCGCGCGGCGAAGATTTTATCTATACGGAACCTCACGGCGACGGCGACGACGACGGCAACGGCGACGGCAGAAATCCGGTGGAAGTGTCCATATAATTGCTATCGCAATAAAAATAGCAATATGCCGGACTTACGAACGCGGCAGTTGATATACAATCAGAGCTCTTATGCAGAGAGAACAGGTCGCAATGAACGTTTTAACGCGATAGCGTTAAGGGCCCCGTGTCGGTGCCGGCGTCGGCGTGGATGTCGGCGTCCGTGGCAGCAAAAATAATCCCCCCCCCCCCCCCCCGACTCCCGACCGCGCAGGCCTTCTTCCGCGTGGCGCAAGATTTTAGTCAAAAAAAAAAAAAAGAATTTCCCACAGTGAAATCCGTCAGAAAAATGGTAAAGTACGACTTAACTACAACCTACAGACATGGTGGCGTCGGATTGTAATTTGAATGTACGAGAAAACATAATTCTGTTACGAGTAAACTCAAACACCAAACCCCTTTTCCAGCATTTCTACCATACCAACAGCGGCGCGCTTGGATAGGATGGCCGATTGTTATAACCCTCGCAACCGCCGATGTCGTGACAACTGTCACGATACTCGGCGGCGGCGCGTCCCACCAATCGTTGTGCCCCTTTGTCTCGTGACGTAGAGATCGCGCTAGCGCTGGTATCAGATGTTGCCCTTTGGACTCGCTATGAGACGGACGCTCGTTTAACCACATCTTCCAGGATCCTGACGATGCCGTGCAGTGTGCAGCGGCTATGAACGCTGTGGCTCATACGCTAGTCTATGACGATGGGGCAGACTTGGCGCAGCAAACGCACTACTTGGCCATCGCGCCGGGCGAATACAAGGCGCCGGTGTCCTTGCTCCTTGACGAACATGCCGAATACGCACAATATAGTCAATAATGATAATACATAATTTCATCATCATCATCATCAGTCTATATTTATGTCCACTGCAGGACGAAGGCCTCTCCCTGTGATCTCCAATTACCCCTGTCTTGCGCTAGCTGATTCCAACTTGCGCCTGCAAATTTTCTGACTTCATCACCCCACCTTTAGTTTTCTGCCGTCCTCGACTGCGCTTCCTTTCTCTTGGTATCCATTCTGTAACTCTAATGGTCCACGGGTTATCCATCCTACGCATTACATGGCCTGCCCAGCTACATTTTTTTCGCTTGATGTCGACTATAGAATATCGGCTATCGCCGCTATCTACGGGGCTATATAAATCTACTATAGCAATATTTACCATGCATAGCAGACCCACCATAGTCTATAGCTTCGCAGGCTTCCATCTTCACAGTAGTGGAAGAGCTCTGAATTTTTTTTTTTCTTTTCTCACGATTTAACAGCTCAACCTGCACAATAGCAAGATTCCACTCCACCGAGCCTGCAAGGGATTCTCGGATGTCTCGGGACAAAAGGCCTTATTCGTGGGCGTTAGGGACGTTTCGGTACGGCCATGACCAACCCGCCCCATTGCCACTCGATCATGCGGCGTCGATACGAGCTGGCCTCCGCAAAGGATGAATCACAATGTTCCTTCCCCGGGGAAACAGTGGAAGAGATACGCGCTGCCGACGAGATGCGCGCGGCAGCATATCGAGCGCCGGGAATTCCCGACTCCCACTACTATAAACATCGCGCGCTTTCTGCGTGCTCCAGACGAGCTGTACACGCTGTTTACCTGCGCAACAGAATTGCTTTGCTTCGATTATTCGCGGTACTGATAACACCCAAATGGAGAAATTAGCAGAAGGGAATAAACCGAAAAGGTTATTCCGACTGCGCTGTGTCTTTTAGTTGCTGACCGCTTTATACAGAGCTGTGGGCTCTTGTCAAGCTGCCTCTATGAAGTGCAGCTTTCACCCACAGAGCCTTCCATCACTGTGATGGATACAACAACGACGACAACAACAACAATCAACAACAACGACAACAGTAATAATATAAAAAAACAAGAGAAAAAAATACCAGAGATCACATTATAATCTTATTCACGTTGACATGCGAAAGAATCAACCCTTAAATTTTGCTCTTCCAACAGATCTCTGAAACAGTTCCATATGTCGTCCTCCGTCACCACGCATGCGCTTCGAGATCATTCCAGTGTATCATTGTCATTATATAATCATTGTACGGAGAAAGGATGAATACATAATTGTTTATGTGTTGAAACATGGGCCTATTACCTAAAAAGGTGTCGGCATCTGGTAGCGTAGCCATGATGAAAATTCAGTTTATTCTGATGTTACGCTTTTCAATTTTCCTTCGACTATAGATAAAACATAAAGAAGCATGCGATTTCATTTTCTTCGGACATGCTTTTTAAACCAGCTCGGGTACTAATCAACTGAGAAACAGACAAGCGACCATATCTACTGTTAATAAATCTGACAGCCTTTTTTATTTTCTTCACGTTGTCAAGATTGACAACAGCAAACGGGTCCCAAACAACTCCTCTCAGATGCAGTTCTGCTACACGACGCTTTTCTAAACTCGTCCGCCAGTCACTAAAATCAGACGCTGTCTGTCGAAACGAAAGTGTCACAACCGGCAGAGCCCTCATGTTTATATATTTCGTTCTCGATCAGTCGTCTTCTTTTCTTGCTTCGATTGGGGCAAAGTGGCGGGGGAGGCTAAGGTATGGAGTCAGGCAAAGCTCACGCCTTTAGTGCATGCTCGACCACATCTCTCCGGGCATGCACACTTCAATTAAGCGCAACAGCACCGCAGCTGAGCCAGTCTACCAACGGTAGGCTATTTTCACTATAACGTGCACGTTGGAGTTTAGTGTACTACTGTCGAACGTGTCCAGCATATACTGCGACGAAGGTATCCCACTCTGACCATCTGGGATATATTGGTCTCTCCATGCAAGAACTCCGTGTGATTGAGCGAACTAGTGTAGTTTTCGAGAAATAGTAAGGTTGTGGATATAGTAATGTAATCCTGGATGTGTCGTTTATCATGGGAGTCTATATCATGGGCACCAGACAGCTAAAGCATAGGCGACATCGTATAGGAATGTACGTTCGATCCCTCGTAAGTAAATGAATAAACATTTTATTGTAGGCATATAAAGGTGATGACAAGCAAAACAGGCGACTGTTTCTCAACACTATGGGTCATCCTACCCGCCCCACATAGCGTTAGCCACCGAGTTATCTCCGAATTCACTGATTTGCACCTTTCCACGGTGCAAGGGAACGTGCTTAAGTTTTGCCTTTGGTTTGATTTTCCGAATTCACCGCTCTAAACTCGTATATCTTTTGCGGCAGCACAATGAAACGCTGCAATCTAGACTGGCGGTGGTGTTCTAATTAAGCAACGCCAGCCGATCTTTCGACGGAGGCGTGAGAGCCGCGTACGGCGCTGATATCACGGCTCTTGTGAGAATCCCGGGCAAGCCTCAAACTGACAGATGCAGCGGCGTCTTATTTCAAGGTTTCCCTGCACATAACAAAACCTCCATGTGTATGCCGTATCTATTTCGCCTTGTTCCGTCTCTTCTCTCTCTCTCTTCAGGAAAGCAGCCGTCGGCTGTAGAAACAGCAGGGAATAAAAGTGCACCAACCATACGCTCGCGGGGCTCGAATGCCGGCTCTATATAGCGTTTACTGGCTCGGAAGGAAAAGACCGGGAAGGTTCTCCGGCGATCGTGTTTCCCATTACGAGATTGCGTCGTGAAGCGCGAGTCACTCATACGTTCTGGCAGTCGCGCACGACAGACGCTAAGCCCTCTTTCAGGGAGAAATCCCTTCGCTGAAAATCGATCCCATGGATAAGCGCGGGATCAAGTGTAGCAACGCTGGCTGCCATCGGCACGGCACAGCGCAGACCCGCACTGGCTTAGCCCGCGGGCTGGTACACGCGTGTTGCAAGCCGTCCTCTGGGCACGAGGTCGCGGGTTCGATTCACGACCGCTGGCGGCATTCACGAACAGTTGGGCGGCATTGAAAAACGGCGCGGTTTCTGTCCGCCTGACTGCACGCAATACGCACAATAAAGCGGGCGCGAAGAATTACAAGAAGCACACAACTATTTCCTTAATAGCCACATCTACTTTCGACAGCTTATCTGTGACGAGATGAAAGCGCAATAGCTGAATTATTATTATCTTAAGAATTACATAAGGGGCTTCAGCTCACTTTACAGGGTGTTCAAAATTAAGCTTTATGGTTTTCTTAAAATTAGGCACTGGGAGACACGCGCAGACCACCTGTGCAAATAAGTCGTGTGGCCCGGGGGGCACAAAGTGAGATGATAATTATCGCTGTCGGCAGCCCAATTAACTAAAATTGAATAATGAACTGTTTGTTGACTACAGTAAGTGCGTATGTTTGTATTGAAAAGTTAGACGCAGTGCATGTGTTTCTACGCAGTATCAGTTGGAAGAATTCTTCTGGGGTGTCTGTGCACCGAGCTATCCGACTCAAATTTTAATCGTCGTTCGCATGATTACGCAAGCAAGAGAGTGAGGATCGGCGCAAAGCTCCTCCCTGATGTGACGCGGCTGCATGTTGCGTGCGGCGTTGAGTCTGACAACAGCGCGGAGGCATTGGCAAAGATGATAACTGTCCCTCTTCCCCTCTCGGCTGGCGAAATAAAAATCGAGGAACCCGGAACCGCTGTCGTAACACGTGACCGCGCAGCCTGTAACGATGGAGAAGCCGGAGGGCAGTCCGCGTGCGTAATTGTGACTAAACGAGCGGGCATGGTCCTTGCCTGGGCTACGCAAATGAAGTGACTGCTGATTTCCAAATATTATAAGTTTTATTGAAATCAAGAGCAACAACTGCACTATCAACAGCAGAAGCAGTTTTAGTTATGCCAACGAATATTTCATACTGCCGCTTTAAGTTTGGTGTGGTCGTGCACAAATCTCATGAAATTTACTTCACCCATCAAGATGTCAACGCCCTAAAAATGATCAAAATGCCTCCCTACCACAGCAACGCAAAGCATAAACCGTTCTCGCGTCGACTCGATAACTCTGCGCAGTACTTCTGGACGGATGCTCACACAGGCAGATATTATCATGTGCTGCATATCATTTACATCACTGGGCGCTGTTGCATAAGCTCGATCTTTAACGTAACCCCAAAGAAAAAGTCCAGCGGAGAAAGGTCAGGGGATCTCAGCAGCCAAAACATCGCTCCTGTCGTGGGAAACGTGTCCAACCAGCTTGTCATGGTGGAGAAATGTGGTGGTGCTCCGTCGTGCTGGAACCACACTCAGGGAAAGATTGGAGACAAAGTCGTCGACGACAACACCTAATATTTCTTCCGTGTAGATCTTTCCGTGCAAGTTGTGTTCAAAATAAAAAATTAAGGTCCAATGATTCTGTGCCCGAGCATGCCATATCACACATTCACCCTCCAGCGAACTTGATGCTCGGGCTGCCGCAGCCAGTGTGGATTTTCTCGTGACCAATAATGCGCGTTGTGAATATTCACAGTGCCATTGCGGCAAAACCGAGCTTCATCTGTCCAAATTATTCTGTGAAGAAGTCCCTTTCTTCATCAATTTTGATCAGGCCGGCCCCAATTGCAGAAGTCAACCCGCCGTTCAAAGTCCGCCTCACTTGGGTCCTGGTGAAGGTAAACATGATAGGGATGGAACTTATGCTTTCTTAGCCATTTGCGACTGTTCCAACGCTGCGACCGCCTGACGGCAATCTGTCGGACGCTGAGTTCTGGCATCGACGTTACGCACGCGACAACGTCGATTTCATGATCAGGCCCCCAATTGCAGAAGTCAACCCGCCGTTCAAAGTCCGCCTCACTTGGGTCCTGGTGAAGGTAAACATGATAGGGATGGAACTTATGCTTTCTTAGCCATTTGCGACTGTTCCAACGCTGCGACCGCAGTGATCGGCAATCTGTCGGACGCTGAGTTCTGGCATCGACGTTACGCACGCGACAACGTCGATTTCATGATCAGGCCCCAATTGCAGAAGTCAACCCGCCGTTCAAAGTCCGCCTCACTTGGGTCCTGGTGAAGGTAAACATGATAGGGATGGAACTTATGCTTTCTTAACCATTTGCGACTGTTCCAACGCTGCGACCGCAGTGATCGGCAATCTGTCGGACGCTGAGTTCTGGCATCGACGTTACGCACGCGACAACGTCGATTTCATGATCAGGCCCCAATTGCAGAAGTCAACCCGCCGTTCAAAGTCCGCCTCACTTGGGTCCTGGTGAAGGTAAACATGATAGGGATGGAACTTATGCTTTCTTAACCATTTGCGACTGTTCCAACGCTGCGACCGCAGTGATCGGCAATCTGTCGGACGCTGAGTTCTGGCATCGACGTTACGCACGCGACAACGTCGATTTCATGATCAGGCCCCAATTGCAGAAGTCAACCCGCCGTTCAAAGTCCGCCTCACTTGGGTCCTGGTGAAGGTAAACATGATAGGGATGGAACTTATGCTTTCTTAGCCATTTGCGACTGTTCCAACGCTGCGACCGCAGTGATCGGCAATCTGTCGGACGCTGAGTTCTGGCATCGACGTTACGCACGCGACAACGTCGATTTCATGATCAGGCCCCAATTGCAGAAGTCAACCCGCCGTTCAAAGTCCGCCTCACTTGGGTCCTGGTGAAGGTAAACATGATAGGGATGGAACTTATGCTTTCTTAGCCATTTGCGACTGTTCCAACGCTGCGACCGCACTGATCGGCAATCTGTCGGACGCTGAGTTCTGGCATCGACGTTACGCACGCGACAACGTCGATTTCATGATCAGGCCCCAATTGCAGAAGTCAACCCGCCGTTCAAAGTCCGCCTCACTTGGGTCCTGGTGAAGGTAAACATGATAGGGATGGAACTTATGCTTTCTTAACCATTTGCGACTGTTCCAACGCTGCGACCGCACTGATCGGCAATCTGTCGGACGCTGAGTTCTGGCATCGACGTTACGCACGCGACAACGTCGATTTCATGATCAGGCCCCAATTGCAGAAGTCAACCCGCCGTTCAAAGTCCGCCTCACTTGGGTCCTGGTGAAGGTAAACATGATAGGGATGGAACTTATGCTTTCTTAGCCATTTGCGACTGTTCCAACGCTGCGACCGCAGTGATCGGCAATCTGTCGGACGCTGAGTTCTGGCATCGACGTTACGCACGCGACAACGTCGATTTCATGATCAGGCCCCAATTGCAGAAGTCAAGCCGCCGTTCAAAGTCCGCCTCACTTGGGTCCTGGTGAAGGTAAACATGATAGGGATGGAACTTATGCTTTCTTAGCCATTTGCGACTGTTCCAACGCTGCGACCGCACTGATCGGCAATCTGTCGGACGCTGAGTTCTGGCATCGACGTTACGCACGCGACAACGTCGATTTCATGATCAGGCCCCAATTGCAGAAGTCAACCCGCCGTTCAAAGTCCGCCTCACTTGGGTCCTGGTGAAGGTAAACATGATAGGGATGGAACTTATGCTTTCTTAACCATTTGCGACTGTTCCAACGCTGCGACCGCACTGATCGGCAATCTGTCGGACGCTGAGTTCTGGCATCGACGTTACGCACGCGACAACGTCGATTTCATGATCAGGCCCCAATTGCAGAAGTCAACCCGCCGTTCAAAGTCCGCCTCACTTGGGTCCTGGTGAAGGTAAACATGATAGGGATGGAACTTATGCTTTCTTAACCATTTGCGACTGTTCCACGCTGCGACCGCAGTGATCGGCAATCTGTCGGACGCTGAGTTCTGGCATCGACGTTACGCACGCGACAACGTCGATTTCATGATCAGGCCCCAATTGCAGAAGTCAACCCGCCGTTCAAAGTCCGCCTCACTTGGGTCCTGGTGAAGGTAAACATGATAGGGATGGAACTTATGCTTTCTTAACCATTTGCGACTGTTCCAACGCTGCGACCGCACTGATCGGCAATCTGTCGGACGCTGAGTTCTGGCATCGACGTTACGCACGCGACAACGTCGATTTCATGATCAGGCCCCAATTGCAGAAGTCAACCCGCCGTTCAAAGTCCGCCTCACTTGGGTCCTGGTGAAGGTAAACATGATAGGGATGGAACTTATGCTTTCTTAACCATTTGCGACTGTTCCAACGCTGCGACCGCAGTGATCGGCAATCTGTCGGACGCTGAGTTCTGGCATCGACGTTACGCACGCGACAACGTCGATTTCATGATCAGGCCCCAATTGCAGAAGTCAACCCGCCGTTCAAAGTCCGCCTCACTTGGGTCCTGGTGAAGGTAAACATGATAGGGATGGAACTTATGCTTTCTTAACCATTTGCGACTGTTCCAACGCTGCGACCGCACTGATCGGCAATCTGTCGGACGCTGAGTTCTGGCATCGACGTTACGCACACGACAACGTCGATTTCATGATCAGGCCCCAATTGCAGAAGTCAACCCGCCGTTCAAAGTCCGCCTCACTTGGGTCCTGGTGAAGGTACGGACGATGGACTGACCCTGTTGTGCGAAAGCACCGTAACGTTTATGAAGGTAGGCTATAGTTGGAAGGGGACGGTGTAGGTAGCGAGCCGCGTACAGCCGCATTGCCAATGCAGCGTTGCCATTCATCTCAGCCATTGCAAGTACCACGTCTATTTTTTCTTCGGTAGAATGCCTCGTCCTGCCAGAAGCAGCCATTGGGGGCGAGTTCCACCACTGGAAAAGCTGACGCCACCATCGGCGTGACGTGGTATGGGGGATCACCTAACTGAACAAGTAACTCTGCGCGATATAAAAGACAGACACAAGATGTCTTGTGTCTGTCTTTTATATCGCGCTGAGTTACTTGTTCATTTATGGAAAACCAACTAGCCCAACAATTAACTATTTTAGAATGGGGGATCACCTGGACACAGCGGCCGCGTCGTCAGCTTCGGAAGCGCCAAAGCGAGCTGAAAACGAAAATTTAGTCCCACCTGCGCTACGGTTCTGATTTAAGTGGGGATGTTTTACCATTTCGAGTGTCTGCTTAACAACGCTTAAAAATACTATAATAAATAGTGGCTGCCTTTGAAGGCGTCCGACATGGTAGGCTATTACTCGGTACCGCAGTGCAGTACGTGTACGCAACCAACGGAGCCCGGTGCAGCGTTCACACGTACCCGCAGGCCAAGAAGCTGCGTGTAGCTTGGATTGCGAAACTTAGAACCGGCAAGCAGTCATCGGCTACAACTCGGGTGCGTAGCAAGCACTTCCGCGAGGAAGATTTCTGCTACGGCTTTGGGGCTGCGATGTTCGGTGTGTAGCAGAAAGCGTGCACTGAGAAACTCGCCCGCGCGCGCTGCCCGGTTAATGTCATGAAGATTTGGTCTATGAACTTGTTTATGCTAGATACTGGCAAGTTCCAGAATGGAAAGGGAACGGTAAGAAGCACATTAAAAAAGGCATGGTATATGGTCATGTTTGTGTTATCCAAACAATGAATGTACTGGATTAACAAAAATAAGCAGCGGGAAATTCCTTGCCGGGAAGAACGATAAACATACAGTGCGACGCAACTTGAGGAATCGTCCAAGAATTAAAAAAAAAAAAAAAAAGATTGAATCGTTGCGATGGCACATCACGAGTCGCCGTGTAGCGTCGAAGTCCCTAGTTATAACGAAATTATTTTTGAACAGCTCTGAAAGCGTCCATGCAACAATAGTTGCTTGTGTACTGTCAAATGTTCATATGCTACGACCTAAAGCTCACGACACAGTGCGCAAACGCGCTGGCATGCAGACGCGCGCAGTCGGTCGCTGCGAACCCGTGCGATCGCTGCATTGAGGCTTCATTCTGTTATGCTGTTATGCTCCATTTGGTTATACAGACAGCACACTATAAGGACATATTTCACGTACTCTGCTCTCAGCGATTGCCTACCTTTCACGCAAGAAGAGGGTTCGAGGGACTCTGTCACGGCGACCGCGCGCAATGGGCGTTCACTGTGCGTATTCGGTAAAGAGATAGTGCCTGTAAACTATTCTGCACTTTCTGTTTGCCCAAGATTATTATTTTGACAGTAAGAAACTTCCTCGTTTGGAGAGTACTTACAGAAATGGCCACGACGACTTGTGCGTGGTTTTTTTATTGCGCATCGACAGCCAAACCTATGAGGAGCGCCCGCCGCGTTATCCCTCATATACTACGCAAGCGAGGCGCTTCCGACAGATGGAGACTCCGTAAGTCCTCGCCCCCAATATTAGCACGAAGGGACTCCACGTGGATATTCTTGGTTATCCTTCCGTACCAGACTTGCACGTAACGAATCACATGTAATTAATTACTTGTAATCAATTACATTTTCGGTAGTTTTGTAATTTAATGATTACTTTGTTTACTCGGTAACGCTCACTGTAATTCAATTACTTTTTCCAGTAATCAGTGACATGTAACTAGTTACTTTAATGATGACACAAGCTGCAGCAGGCGACACTGCTTTGAGAACCTGAATGTGGCGGGAACTACAGTAGGATGCCCGAGAACCTGCCACGCGGCAGCCTCACAGATGTACGTACATGTTCAGACAGGCAAACCCTGAAGCTCAGTATTTGTTTCCTCGCCTTAACAGACCACCAGATGGCCGACGAATTAAACCGGTGTTGGTATGTCTCAATATAGCGACAGCCACTTAGAATGTTAATGCCGGGAAATAACGTACGGGTGATTTTTTTTTTTTTTTAGCTGTTCATTGGGCCGACCAGCAGAGCCTTCTCCAAGACCAAGCAACAGTGAAGCGCTGCGCTTCATAGAGGACCCAAATGCTGAGTTACAATAATTTTTTGCACAATATGTATGTACGTTACAACACCGCCCTACCCTTGAGTGCGCACATCGAGCAAGTATTCAGTGTCACTGCTAATGTCTCCACAACAAAAACAATTAAGGGAAGATGACCAGAGAAATTTTTGAAAAGCAATTGTTAGCAAAGATAACAATGTGTGAAGGGATGCAGAAGACTCATTGAAAGTGCCAGGCCAGCTCGAACATTCTGTTTACTGCTTCTGCAATGTTAATAAACGTTCGGAGAAAAGTAACGCAGAAGTAATCTATTACTTATAAGTAATTCCTGAATTACTTTCGTGGGGCAGTAATTGATAAATGTAATCAATTACATTTTTGAATGAAGTAATTGTAATTGTAATCAGTTACTTTTTTTCTGTAACAAGTCTGTTCCGTACAGAGGCGCCACTATTCCATACGCACTCTAGTAGATGACAGTGAAGCTAACACGTTCACAAGATGATGTCCCGGTGCGATGTCAAGTAATACAAAAATGTGCCGAAAAATTATCTCCTGTTATTGCATTTAACAGGAACGTGCGTACTGCGTATTGTACTAAATGCCTGCACGCAACAGCCGCGTCACATCAGGGAGGAGCTTTGCGCCGATCCTCACTCTCTTGCTTGCGTAATCATGCGAACGACAATTAAAATTTGGATTCGGATATCTCGGAGCACAGACACGCTAGAAGAATTCTTCCAACTGATACTGTGTAGAAACACGACTGTCCCCTAACTTTTGAATACAAACATACACACTTACTACAGTCAATAAAAAGTTAATTATTCAATTTTAGTTCATTCGGCTGCTGACAGCGATAATTATCATCTCACTTTGTGTCCCCCTGGCTACATTTGTCTTCGGTGGCGGTCACAGAGGTGGTCTTCCGCTTGCCTCCCAGTGCCTAATTTTTAAAAAAGCCATACAGCTTAATTTTAACCACCCGGTATAAGAGCAAAACGTGCTTGTCATGCGGTGCGCATTTTACGCGTACACAAGTTTGTCATGCTTTATTAGAACAAGTGTTGTTGTTGTTGTTGTTGTTGTTGTTGTTGTTGTTGTTGTTGTTGTTGTTGTTGTTGTTGTTGTTGTTGTTGTTGTTGTTGTTGTTAGAACGTTTATTAAAATAATCATAAAAAGTTTCCGCCCCCAGGAAGTGAATCCATCAGGGCGGGAGGAGGGGTAAAGGAGGAGGTTCAAATATTATTCATCATTTTTTACTCGTGTAAAAATTGAAGTAACGACTGGAATATGAGGCGCCGTATCTCGGGGGGACCAGTGGGAAGGCGCCAGGCGTCCAAATCCTGAGGCCTAAGAGTATAGGGGGCAGGGTGGCTATCGCTCTTCTCCGGTGCTCGGCGAGATCCGAGCAGCCCCAGAGTATATGATTGTGATCCAGCAGCTGGTTCCCTGGACAGGAGCGGCAAGTGGCTGATTGCCAGGTCTGGAGGCGCATCATGGCGCGGCGGGCTGGTGTCACTACTGTCTCCGTGACGATGCGTCGCAGGCATGTGAAGACGACTGCGACCCAGCTCCCTTTGTTCTCGCAGATAGCGCGCGATCCCACAGATGTCACTTCTGCGCATGTGCGTTAGATACACTGAGGGAAAAGGACGCCCGCTCGCATCACCCGAAACGACACGCGTGAAGATGTTTTCCCGTTCGGAGGATATACTCATCGCCTTACACACTGTCGGCCATTGCAACGACGCGAGTATCCGGCAGCATGCAGGAAGTGCTTCTCTTCTTCTCCACGCGGCACTCGTTCGATCTCTCGGGTTAACAAGAACGCAAACAACATTCCCCCAAACAACATTCCCCCAGCCATGGCGGCATCGCCTTGACGCACGTACCGACCGCGCTCGAAGTGCGCGAACATCATGCGCGCGTCAGTGCCGAAGAAAGACACGACCCTCGGGCCAGCTAATTTGGCGATGATGATTTATGGGCATCCCCTTTGAAACGGAGCGGTGATATATATATATATGGTCACCTAGCCTGCTTGATTTAATCGGGTATACAGTACTTGTTTTTCATTCTAGCATTTTTGTCATCATCATCAGCCTATTTTTATGTCCACTGCAGGACGAATGCGATCTCCAATTACCCCTGTCTTGCGCTAGCTGATTCCAACTTGCGCCTGCGAATTTCCAAGCTTCATCACCACACCTAGTTTTCTGCCGTCCACGACTGCGTTTCCCTTCTCTTGGCATGCATTCTGTAACTATAATGGTCCGCCGGTTATCCATCCTGTACGCGTTATACATGGCCTGCCCAGCTCCATTTTTTCCGCTTAATGTCAACTAGAATATCGGCTGTCCCCGTTTGCTCCCTGATCCACACCGCTCTCTTCCTGTCTCTTAAGATTAGGCCTAACATTTTTCGTTTCATCGCTCTTTGTGCTGTCCTTAACTTGCTCTCGAGCTTCTTTCTTAACCTCCAAGTATCTGCCCCATATGTTAGCACCGGTAGAATGCAATGATTGCACACTTTCCTTCCACTGGGAAGGCTTAGTTAGAAGTGAGTGAGGATCAACGGTGAATATCTCGACAACCTTCGGTTTGCAGATTACATTGTCCTAATCAGCAACACAGTGGTGATGAAATACAACAAATGATTGATACCTTAAGCGGGAAAGTGTAAGAGTAGGGTTGAAGATTACTATGCAGAAGACAAAGGTTCAATAGCCTGGCATGGGAACAAAAATTCAGGATCGCCAGTGCCTATATCTAGAGTCTGTGCAGGAGTACGTTTCTGATTACATGATTCATTCTGATTACATGAATTCGTGCGTGCTTGGTGGCAGGATTATCATGGCAGGTGACTTTAACCTACCTGATGTGAACTGGTCTTCCTTGAGCCCAGGTTCCCTATCGAACAGCATGATAATTGACCTTTTATTTACTTTCAACCTCACTCAGCTTGCTGTGAACCTACGCGCTTGCAAGGCGGGTCCCATTCAGTGTTAGACCTTGTATTTGTAAGCGATCATTTTTCTACCGAAAGCGCAAGTATTGAAACAGTAGACGGCATATCGGACCACAGAATAGTTTTGTACACTTTGCCTTTGTCAGCTTCAATACGACAACCTGGTACAGTAAAATATGTACTTTCCTTTAATAAAGCTGATGATGAGTCAATAATGACATACCTTTATCACGAGTATCCCGACTTCTCAGATCTTTGTACAGATAGTAACGCAAGCATAGATGAAGTGTGGGCAGAGTTTAAACATCACATCATGCAGTGTACATCAAACTTCATTCCTAGACGAAAACCGGTAACAAAAAAGCACAACCCATGGATTAACCGCGACATAATTCACTTAAAGCGCAAAATCAAACTTGTTAGAAAGACCAAAAAGGCGCTAGGAAGTGCTAGCTCTGAAGTTGCATCATTGACGTCGACCCTGAAAGGCAAACTACGAAACGCAAAGCAGCACTTTTTTGGACACACCCTACAAAAATTTATCAAGAACTCTCCAGATAAATTCTGGCGCTACGTAAGTGTAAAACGGGCGACAGCTGCTGCGTCTTCAGCTGAGGAGGACAAGATAAAAGCGAATAATTTCAATTCATACTTTCATTCTGTTTTTAGCACCGATAACAACGTAAAGATCGCAGAAAGTTCTAGTCACGTAGGTCGAGGTAGATCACTACCGTCTTTAAGCATCACAGCACCTGGCATCGTTTCGTTGCTCTTACAACTTGATGAAAAGAAAAGTAGTGGTCCGGACGACATACCGAACAGCTTCCTGAAGCGCTATGCTGAACCGATTAGCAGATATCTTCATCTCATACTAACAAAATCAATTCGTGATGGCCGTCTTCAGGCGGACTGGAAAATCGCGAAAGTAGTACCGGTACATAAATCTGGTGACACTTCAGCCCCATCCAACTACAGGCCGATCTCTTTGACATGCACTAGCTGTAAAATTCTTCAGCACATTATCTTAAAATTAATAACTAAGCACGTGCAAGAAAACAACCTGATTTCCCCCTCTCAGCAGGGATTCAGAAGTGGACTATATATCTACCGTCACGCAACTCGTAGAGGCTTCACATGACTTTGGGCTAGCAATAAATAAACAATCACAAATCGGCGTAATTTTTTTAGACTTTTCTAAGGCCTTCGACCGTGTGTCTCACTCTAAACTGATCAGTAAACTCACAGAAAAACTTGGCAATGGTTCTATAATTGGCTGGATAAGCGACTACCTTTTAAATCGCTACCAGTTCGTGCAATATAACGGACATAACTCTGACATAGTCAAGGTCCTTTCGGGTGTCCCACAGGGATCTGTTCTGGCCCCTCTTTTGTTTTTGTTATTTATAGATGATATTGTTGAAACAGTAAACGTTAAAATTGGATTATTTGCAGACGATTGCATGCTTTACAGTGAAATTAAAGACATTAACGACCAAATCACCCTTAACAATTCCCTGCACAATGTAGCTCAGTGGTGCCTATAGACTGGTAGATGGTAGTTAATTCTGAAAAAAAAAAAAAAACGGCCGCAATGAACATAAGCAAGAAATAAAGTAAACTATTATTTCCATATTCTTTTGATGGTGTCACCCTTCATACAGTGACTCAGTACAAATATTTGGGAGTTTTGCTTTCATCCGATCTCAGCTGGGCTGCGCATGTGCAACAAGTGACGAAAAAAGCAATGAATAAGTTGTTTTTCCTCAAACGAACACTACGTTACGCTACCACAGATACAAAGTGCTTATCGTACATCACTTTTGTTAGGCCGATGCTGGAATATGCGAATATAGTGTGGTTCCCCTACACAAAAACCAGCATTTCTATGATGAAAGTCGTACAGCGCAATGGCAGCAAGATTTATCTTTAACAGCTACAAGCGAACAGATTCCCCTACTGAGCTACTGCGCCGAGCTGCTAGAGTTGCCTACACTTTGTGACAGAGCTAAAATACATCGTCTGAAGTTTTTTTTATCAATTGTTAAACGGTCACTTTAAAACCAATGTCACAGCCTTCGCTACTGCTAAAGAAAAAGTGAAAACACGCCAGAAACATGACCAAATGTTGAAAGAATATTTTTGTAAAAACAATACATTCCGTTTTTAATTTTTCGTCAAGTAATAAGGGAATGGAATGCGCTTGACCCACTTACTGTAGCCACGACAACACTAGAAAGGTTTCTAGAAAGAATTGAGGCTATCATCTCGGAGCTCCCAAGCGCCTAATACTAATCCATTTACGTCCATTTGTAGGCTTTGCACTTAACGTTTCTTTTCTTCGTCCGTTCCTGTGTTCTTCTCATTTGAAACCACTGTGTTCTAATGTTTGTATATTATATGTATATATACGTATTACAAATGTTCCCTTGAAGATAAGAGACAGTTGCGCATTATTGTGAAATTTTTGCTTGAGTGAGTTGTTACCTATGCTTTTGTCATGTTTTGTTCCCACTCCTGTAACAATCTTCGCTAGAGGATTGACAGTATTTTGAAATAATAAATAAATCTCACAGGAGACCCTGATCATGAGAAGAAAACTTACAGAAGTAAAAAATTGGGGCTGGAGTGCATACGGCAGGCATTGCCAAATCCTGACTGGGAGCTTACCACAGTCGTTGAAAAGAAAAGTGTGCAATCTGCATTCTGTCGGTGCTAACATATGGGGCAGAAACTTGGAGGTTAACAAAGAAGCTCGAGAACAAGTTAAGGACCGCACAAAGAGTGATGGAACGAAAAATGTTTAGCCTAACGTTAAGAGACAGGAAGAGAGCGGTGTGAATCAGAGAGAAAACGGGGATAACCGATATTCTAATTGACATTAAGAGAAAAAAAATGGAGCTGGGCAGACCATATAATGCGTAGGATGGATAACCGGCGGACCATTATAGTTACAGAATGGATACCAAGAGAAGGGAAGCGCAGTCGAGGACGGCAGAGAACTAGGTGGGGTGTTGAAGTTAGGAAATTTGCAGGTAGAAATTGGAAGCAGCTAGCGCAAGACAGGGGTAATTGGAGGTCGCCTTCGTCCTGCAGTGCACATAAAAATAGGCTGCTGCTGCTGATGATGATGACGTCGCGTTAATTCGTAAAAATTAGGGCGTTTTCGCAGTCTTCACGATCGGCACGGGCATCAGTTCATCGGCGGGTATTTTTAGTTTCCCGCCCGGACGGGGAGGGGGGGGGGGGTTCTTTCCCCTCTCTCTCTCTCTCAGTACACACACACACTCGTATATATTGTAATGAAGAAGACAAGACGACGACGAAGCAGCTAAGCAAGCAAGCCACAGTGTTGGTGTTAGCCACGCGACGCGACCCGAGCTTGCGCTTGCCTGGATTTTGGCTGCTTGACGCCCGCCGCTTTTTGACGTTCGCATTTGACGTTCTTCGTCGTTCCTTTACGTTTACACGTCAATAAAGCACGTCATATTATATATATATATATATATATATATATATATATATCAGCCTTCAACATGCACTTTTTTCCACTTCGTTACTCCTATGTTTATTATAAATTATTATTATTATTAATGGTGGTGGTAGTAGTAGTAGTAGTAGTAGTAGTAGTAGTAGTAGTAGTAGTAGCAGCCGGATCAGAGCTCGTTTGGCACGTTTGTCGCATTCGGCGAGATTAATTTGCAGCTTCAACGGCACGGATCGAGTATTTAGGGCCACAGAACCAATTTCTCCTGAAAGTCGAGTGCGAACACGTAAAAGGCGCGCATTGAATGGAGCGTAAAAAAAGAAGAGATAGAAGTGCACCTGCTAGCCAGCATCGCGCAGCGTTTAGTTACATGGCGGTACAAACTTGCAAATGTGACAGCTCGTTTCCATGCGTATACTGAGTGAGGCGCGTCAGTTATCTCGGCCACGCGACAGTTGCGCCTAGGAACGCAACGGAGAGACTGAAATAAATAAAAGAGGCGAAGCAGACTACGGGGAGGGCGGCGCTGTCTGAGAGGGCACGCAGCACAGGGCCCTTTTTTGAATTTGTTATTCAAAAAGGAGGAAATGAACTCTACGAACAAGAGGACGCGACGATGAACGATGGGGAAGCGCCACCCTGGCTGCTGCTATTCAGTTTCCCCCGGGCCTTTCCCACTCAGCGAGGAAGAAGAAAAGATAACAAAAGCGGCAAGTTGAAAAAAAAAAAAAAAAGAGATAGATACTCGTGACCCCAATGAGTCATTACACCCGGGCACGTTGTAGAGAGAGTCGACGTCACGCAGCCGGCGGCAAACCCTTTGAGAGAGGAACCAAGTGAGATTTAAAGCCACATATCCGCGTAAGCATAAACGAGCGTCGCTGCGAAGTAGAAGAAAAAAAAAATACAGCAGGATAGAAGACGAGAACAATGAGAAAGGAAATTAGCAGCCGTGCAGTAGTGAAATAAGGATCAATGGCGAAGTGGGCTAAGCAAGCGCCCGTCTAGACGCGTCTGTCCGTGGTGCGGCGTGACGAAATACGCGCGCGTCGCCGACCGGGCACAGCGATTCTCGTCTTGTGTGGGAGGAGAATCGGAGGGGGAGTCGCGGTCTCGCGTCTCCGCATTAACCGGGGCATAAATACACGCGGACGGACTTGAAGCCGTCCTTGAACGGAGGATCTCGGCGCTATTCGGCGCTCCCCGGGGAAGGGGGAAGAACAACTCCGGGATGACTCGCGGACCGTGGCGCGAGCCTGGGCCGCCCGTTGAATTGACGCGGCTGTCGCCGCGCTGACGCCGGCGGCTGAACGTGCGCGCTGTGAGCGCCCTATAAAAGTGCCTCCGTCACGCTAGTCGGGGTCGCTTTTTACGAGCTGCGTGTATACCGCGGAGTGCTCGCGGCACTCCGCGGTCAGCGCGTCTCTCCTCGGCGCTGAACTATGGGCCGCACACGTCCGGAAGGACGGTGTCGCCGTCGCAGCCGACCCTGAGACGCCCCACCGCCAGCATCGATCGCCAACGGCGGCGCCTGTGTAACGCGCGCTCGTGGGCGTCGCGCCGGCAGTGTTTTGAAACGGAACCGAGGCGCAATCTTGCGCTTGCATTTGTTTTTCTTTTCTTTTTGCCCCCCCCCCCCTCCCCCACGGCTTTGCTCTGATCCCCGCGTGCCCCTCCTTCCTCATTTCACGCAGCGCATCCTTTTCCTGCCCCTGTAGAGAAGCGCACTACCTATCACGCGTGCAGTGCAAACGCAGAATTAAAATAAACAAATAAATAAACAAAAGAATAACTGTACCGCAATCCGGCTGCCTGCTCCGCGACCGCGCGGTAGCCGCATGCGGACGGCGGCGCTTTGAGGGCAGCGATTATTATTATTTGGTTTGTACACATATACACCCAAGGACGCAAAGGGATTAAGGAGGGAGCAAGCTGACAACTGCCACCGAGAGGGGCACAACGCCTGCCTACTCCTATAGGAGGAGGGAATAGAGGAAATGAAAATATGAGAAAAGAAAAGACGAAATAAAGAAATGGCAGAGACACAGACAGAACGAAAGAAAAATACAAATAATGTCGATAAACGGGAGGCCAAGTCAGTGTCCTTCAGAAAAGTTAGCAGGGCTCGATGGGCCTGCATGGTCACGTCGAGCAGCCCCTTGGAAATAGGCAATCGTCAAGGGTCGCACATTGCAGCCCCATAAGTCTATATTCCTTAATTAGTAATGCGCGCTGCGCAACAAATGCGGGACACTCTAAAACGAGATGTTCAAGTGTCTCACAGGAGCCACAAAACGTACACGACGGGCTGTCCACACGTCCCTGTCGGTATAGGCGTTCGCGCACCAACACAGACCCAACCCTTAACTTGTATAACAGTGCTCTAGCACGACGGGGCAAGCCTCGACCACGAACACGGGGAGGGAACGATCTGTCTGCAACACGCCGGTCTGGGTGCTGCTTTAGGAGGTGTCGGCGTATCAGGAGACGAGCGTTTTCAAACATGCACGTTATGTCAGGGCAGTCACATTCATGGTGGGCACAGCTTGAAGCGAGGCGATCAGCCTCTTCATTTCCAGCGATGCCCACGTGCGAGGGCAATGAGGGACACTCCACAGGAAATAATTTTGCCGGAAGTTTCTTGGATACTGCACAACAATGGGCTATCGGCATCTTGTCTAAGTCTGCTGAGGGCAGCACGGGAGTCTGTAAGAATGACGACCTTCAAGGCGTTTAATTCTTCGTGTACGTATTTCAGAGCAACATCAATCGCTGCTAGTTCTGCAGTTGTTGATGAGGTTGGATGTAGTATTCTAAATACCCGTCTGATGCCAGTCGAAGGGCAGAAGAAAGCTGCAGAAGCGCCTTGCGCGTCGCTGTGTACAGATGCGTCCGTGAATACTTCAATATAACCTTCAAATTTTACAAATCATTGGGACTGGGCCAATTGAAATAGTTCCGGAACAGGTTGACTAGATTTTTGGTGTATTTCGGGAATTGTCAGATAAATGGGGAAAGAACATTTGTTGCGCTTCTTCGGAGTTGTGAATGAAGTAGTGTCTCCTGAACTGTGAGTAATGTCCACAAACAATGCCGCCATTTTCCCCATCCGAGAGAATGGGCGCTGAAGCAGCCGATTAATCAGTGCTTGGCCGTCTGATGCTCGGTGCAAACGCTCGATATGGTGTAGCGCTCCCTGGTCTGCTTGCAAGCTCAGGGGCAACTGGTGCGCTTCCGTGAGTAGTGGAACAGATTGCGCCTCACGAGGTAAGCCTAGCATGACTCGGAGGGCAACACGATGGTCCCGTTCCAACTCAGACATCACATTTGGCGGCGCGTTCAAGACTGGCAAGGCATACATCACGCCAGAGAGGACAGATGATTGGTATACCTGAAGTGCTGTCGTCTGGTCGCAGCCAGCGCCCCTAGAAGTCAAGGCGGCCACATACTTGAGCAGTGACCGGGATTTGCACCGCACAGAGGTAATGGCAGGGCGCCAAGAGAGGCGATCATCGATAATTACGCCCAGGTAGCGGTGGTGTTGTACCCATTGTACTGGTGCCTCTCCGAGGTACAGCCGGCTCATGGTTCGACGAGCCCGTTGCCTTGGATGATACGCAATTGCGGCTGACTTAGCTGGTGAGATCTGCAGACCAACTTCCTCCAAATACTCTTGGGAGATTGAGTGGCAAGAGGGAGATCAAGAGGGAGATCTTGGGAGATCGCGTGGGAGATTGAGTGGCAAGATACGCCTTTGGTGCCGGAGCACAGCGCCGCCCCGCCTCCCTCCCTCCCATACCCCCACGGCCTTTTGCGCGAGGGTCGCGTTTGCTTTCCGCCGTGCGTTCGCGCTCCGTGATAGCGCGCGGGGGAGTTCGCCCTCCGTGATAGCGCGCGTCCCCCGCGCGCTTTCGCTCCCGCATACGGCGCGCGGCGACGATTTTATCGCCCTTGGAATCTATACGGAACCTCACGGCGACGGCGACGGCAGAAATCCGGTTGAAGTGTCCATATAATTGCTATCGCAATAAAATCATGCAGTTTCCGTGGAGATGGCATTCAGGCTTACCACCACGTCGACCGGTACGAAGGCTACTATCGTAGTCACGATGCTGCTGTATATGATGGTTGCTTCGCTTGATGACGATGTCAAAGACTTCCGTCTTGAACGCCGATGCTTAGCAGGTATAAAGGCATCCGAGTCGTCCGACCTGGCGTCAGATTCGGAATCGGCAGCTTCTGATTCCACTGAGGAGCTGAGGCGACGACGGCAACGAAGTTCGTGCGTTCGGCTGATGGCTCCTTTTGATGCTGAAGTTTTTTTCTATTTCTTGTGTTTAATCGTGCATCAGCAACACCCAGCGCTGTTTGTACGGGCGTTCAAGACTGCTGCTTTGCTGGGAGGCCCTCCCTGCGAAGCCTGCTATGGAGGAGATGAGATGGTGGTGGACCCGTCTAGCGGCTGGGACAGACCTCCCGTCGCAAGGAAGCAGCGATGGGCGGGTATACATAAACAAGACACAAAGTGCGTACGTACGCCTGTATACCCACGCGCGTCCAGTGTGTGGATATATCCGGTATATGCCTTTGTGACGTAAGAATTACGCCGTAATCTCACTCGGGTAACTGGAAGCCTCAGTGGATGGTTGCACGCGCGGCATATGCCCACGAACGAAAGCACGCAGCCGACGCGTTATCTATAACATCAGCAGACTATTTTTTTTTATAGACATGCGGTTTTCAAGGGCGCATCGGAAACTCCACGAAAAAAGCACCGAGGGAGGAGGAGAGAGCGTACAAAAAGAGTTTCAGCTCGAAACAACAGGTGGCGGCTGGTCGATTTGCCACCACCACGACAGTGTGCGTGCTCGCCGGCTGGCTGGGGACAAGCACGGAGGACATCCCGGCCAGGCGCGCTCGCAAACGACTGTTTTGGAAAAAAAAAAAAAAAAAGAAGAACACAGACTGGAATAAAAATAAGGCGGCGCGTTGCAGCGACGGACGTTCCGTCACGCCGCGCGATAGCTGGAGCAGCCGCAGCGCATTATGGATTATGGGCTGACGAAACTGGTGGCGAAATGTCTCTGCGAGGAGACGCGCCGGACGCGAACATTATGATGTCGCGGCGGAATGTTGTTGTTTTCTTCTTTAAGAGGTCATATTAACGAAGCAGTGGCACACGTTTTGTAAGCGGTGTCAGCTGGCCCCGCAGCTGAAAGTGACCTAACGATAGAGAAAAAGACGTGGCAATATATAGCAACTCATGTACACGAAGCGTTTCGTCGCAACGCACCAAGAAAGAGATAATTGCCAAAGCCGTGCACACGTCAGCACACTAGCCGATGTCCAGAGTAAGGCGGCCTGTTTAAACGGCTGTTATCAAAAAAGTGGTATAATAAGGTCACCGAACAGTCCATTCGAGGGCTCTACGGAAACGCCTACAAATCTGTCGGCGTTTCCGCATACAGGCCATATAGATGCAAAACAAGCCTGTAGAACTTTGTTTCATTCCTATAGGCGATCCCTGCGATGTGGAGTTGCTGAAAAACGACGCCTCCACTGCGGCACTTCTAAGCAGGTGCCCATGCAGAGGTCGAAGCGGCCGTGTCGATCAAGTGACCTATATAGAGCGGTGGAAAGAGTTCCGCACGACAAAGATTCTGTTGACACTTGAGCAGGGTTATGTAGGTAAGACGAGACGTTGCGCAAACGAAAAGATGACCCGAGTGAATTACGACTAAACTCGTTCTATACTTGATCCCGTCATGCGCAGGAAGACCGAAGGTTTGCATTGTAAACAGCCGGCGCGCATGTGCCTTCATTGCATGGTGCAATCATGCATTACTGGGATAGGGAAAACGCAACTCGAACAAGAAATTATGGAATCATATCGGATATGAAAATTGTACCATGAGCAAGTGCGTGTCTGCTCCGAGGTTGCCATCGACAACTCTGACAGCCTTGGTCAGGTAAATGTTTTTTATGCCTCCTTCTGCGCCACCGGTGAGGTGCATGCGCTGCTTTATCGGAGGGAAGTTTGACTGAACTAGACTGGACTGACTGGACTGAATGACTGACTTGATTTGACTGACTGACTGACTGTCTGACTGACTGCTGGAGCTTAACGCTCCAAAGCAACACAACGGCTATGAAAGACACCGTAGTGAAGAGTCCCGAATTGATTCTGGCCATATTTGGTTCTTTAAGGTCTACCCAATTAAGCACAGTACACGAACTTTTTTGCATTCCGCCCCTATCAGGACGCGACCTCCGCGACCATAAATCGAACAAGTGGCCTCGTGTTCAGCTGCAGAACTCCATCGGAGCCATCGCGGCGTCTTCGTTGGGAAGAACTTTTCTTCGTATATATATTACAAGTTGGCTGTAAATCAACTGTTGTTCTCTTTATCCCTGATCGTGCGCGTCCAAAAATCTACGAGCATGAATACTTTTTTTTATGTTGCAATAATTCACAAAAGATTCATGCGGCTGGTTTTTCTGTTGAGCCGGAATGGAAAGTTAAAGCGCAGTATTAGATCAAACCTTGTGCACAGTGGCTGACCGGAAGTGAGAGCCCACATCCAAGGACAGCAAAGGAGAGAGAGGCTGTTAAGATCGGCTCATTCGTATGCGCACCGCGGCAACGAATTACGTTATCTGCACAAAAAGAAGTGAGTCGGGTAGGTGGGAGGATTATTCAATGTTGCCTATTCCGTCGGAGGCCAGCAAAAAAAGAGCCTGGCACATTCGTACGGGGCAGACCCATCAATGGTCCGCACCATCGCCGTTCTATTCAGTCGCGGCCACCCGGAATCGAGCTCGTCATCGCGCGCCGCGCCAATGACCTAAGAGCCACGAGGGTGACATTACACTGGCTTCTGTCACGATCGGACGCATTGCTGGAACGAGCAGAGAGAGTCGTATACATGCGGCCGAATGACAACAAAACGGGGGCCTGGAACGAGTCACGAACTGCGTGTTCATGACATCCCGAAAAGCACCGCGCTTCGGTCGGACAATGCGCGTTTTCGACGGCCTCTGCCGCCGATTATGGCTGTCGTCCGTGGAACATCGTTCAAAAAGTCGCAGTTTCGTCAGGAAGCCGAAGCATCGATTGCGATAGCAAATTAGTAGACAGCTATACGAAGCAATCATAGTAGTTTTATCGGCCGTATAAACTTTTAAACATTCGCTTACTAACTAAATTAACAAACGCGGTGTCACGCGTGCACAGGTACAAACATGAACACATATCACTCGATGACCGCGGAAACTCGCTGTCAGCGCTGGAGTGAGGAAGCGCAGCAGCTGCGAGCGAATTGACCTTCGTGCTGCCTCTCGCTTCAACGGGAAATAAATGTCAAAAGCACAGCGCACACGAAGCTACCGGCACTCGGCGCACTTTGTCTACTTCGCAGATGGACTTGATGAGGCCCGCGCGGGCGCGCACTTTGCCCACATCACAGATCGCTGTCAAGATACGGCGCCCGCGCGGCCGCGCCGTACGCAGCAGCCGCCGGTTATAACACCCCCTCTCCATCCCCTCCGTGGCTCGCGCGCGACAGAAAACGGCGCCTTTCCGCCCTACTTTATCCTTCGCAAGCGCGAAATTGAGCAGTGATCGTCGGATGACCCTCGCAAGCTTTCACTCGCACATACAGCATACGGCGCGCAGCGACGATGTTATCGTGCTCGGACGGAACATCACGGCGACGGCGACACCGACCGCAGAAATGCGCCTGGAGTGTCCATACAATTGCTATCGCAATAAAACAACGCAGAACTGGAATAGGCGGTGTATGTACAACGTGCGTCAGTGGGCGGCATGAAGCAGTTCCGACGTGAGCGCGAAGCGTCTAAGCCAGTGCCTTCAATAACAAGCTGTTGGCCGGCGCTGGAACTGACCTTCTCCCCCTATCAGTTATATCATCATCAGCAGCAGCAGCAGCCCATTTTTACGTGCACTATTGGACGAAGGCCTCTCCCAGCGATCTCCAATTACCCCTGTCTTGCACTAGCTGATTCGAACCTGAGCCTGCAAATTTGTTATTTTCATCACCACACCTAATTTTCTACCGTCCTCGATTGCGCTTCTCTTCCATTGGCAAGAGCCAGAAGAGCCCTGGACTAGGGGCCCCGACCATTAGCGAAGCCCCTTCGGGGCAACACAAAACCCTGATTATTTTAAGTGCGAAGCACTTTAGGGGCCCGGGCTGTCGGCGTCCGTCGCGCGTGATCTGTCGTGACCACGCTAAAAAACAAGTGCTCAAAACAGGGTCTCAACAAGTGCAGAATTGATCAAAACCGGTTCAAAATAAACTAACATAATTCAGAATAATTTAAAAGACAGGAATAATCAAGCATTAAGCGCAATAATTAGCAGACACTCGTTAAAATCGGTTCCGAAGCGCCAGACTGGTACCAGCGCAGCGCAAGAGAGGGCGCCACCACCCCACAAGCGCTCGATTGCTCCTCCCTCCAGCGCTACTCCAGCACCGGCGCATCACTGCTTCGTAATTCCCCAGGTTTCACGTTAGTGGAGCAGCAATAGCCCTGGATTTGAACTACACAAGCGCAGGATTTGAGCAGAATTCGTCCACGAGAATATCGGCTATCCCCGTTGGCTCTATGATCCACATCGCTCTCTTCCTGTCTCTTAACGTCATACGCCTAACATTTTTCGTTACATCGCTCTTTGCGCGATCCTTAAAGTATAAACCCCATGCAAGCGATCTTGCGCGCGACGGCGACAAGCGACGAGATGGAGATGGCTGTCGCGCCAGCTTCTCGCCTACAAATCGAACCCCACGCGAGCGACGACTTTGAGAGACGTCTTCCCGGTGTTGCCGGTATGAGGACAGCAAATACACGCCGAAACTGGCGTGACGCATGCTCTAATAATTTAAGTTGATGTGTTTTGCTGTAAAGAGCCGCATAAAATATTTCTGAAGGTCTTGCAGTATAGTTCTCATCCTTGCACGTATCGAAATTCGATATTCGATCGTTTGCTCGTTCCGTGCGACAATCGGTAATACATGACCAATGTTCATCCAGTTCCGACTTCGCGCTATTGGCTAGTCGCTCATAGCACTTCGGGGCGACAAGAGAGGAATTCTAGATTTTCAAAACCGAGCGACACGAACGAGCGACCTGTTCGCGCGACGGCCCGTTTCGTTGCTCGAAGCAATCGCTGTCGCACACAAAATCGCTCTCATGGGGTTTGGGCTCAACTTGTTCTCAAGCTTATGTGTTAACCTCCAAGTTTCTCTCTCATACGTTGGCACCAGCAGAATGCAATGATTGTACGCTTTTCTATTCAAGGACAGTGGTAAGCTCCCATGCAGTCAGGATTTGGCAATGCCTACCGTATACACTCCAACGCAATTTTTTTACTTCTGTAAATTTTATTCTCATGATCAGGGTCTCATGTGAGATAAACGGACTCCTGCACAGACTCTAGATATAGGCAGACTGGCGATCCTGAATTTTTGTTCCCATGCCAGGCTATTGAACATTTGTCTTCTGCATAATAATCTTCAACCCTACTCTTACAATTTCACGGTTAAACTCCCCACTGTGTTGCTGAACAGGACAATGTCATCTGCAAACCGAACGTTGTTGAGATATTCGCCGTTGATGCTCACTCCTAAGCCTTCCCAGCCTAATAGCTTGAATACTTCTAAGCATGCAGTGAATAGCATTGAAGAGATTGCCTCATTGCCTGACCCCTTTCTTGATAGGTAATTTTCTACTTTTCTTGTGGAGAACCAAGGTAGCTGTGGAATCTCCTAAGTTCATGTGTTACGTGACAACAACGGGCAAAACGGGGTGTTCCATATATCCTCCCACCATGGTGCTGAGTCGCGCTGGCTAACACTCCCAGGGCTAGATCTATAGTAAACACAAATAGCCACGTTAGTGGACGGATTCAAAGCCGTCGCCGTGGCACAATTGGTAGTGCAACGCACGCGCAATGCGGAGGTTGTGGGTTCGGCTCCCACCGGCGGCAAGTTATCTTTTCGTCCGCTTTCATTTTCCTTTTATTCATTATTGCCTACATTTCAATTTCAACTACGGCTAATTTCCCCGATGCGTTGGCTTCATTGTCTGTTGGCTTTATATGGTCATGATTTTACACACACACACACTGCAACTGACGGTGGTCTGTTCCGAACGCGACGTAATGGCAATGCATTTCTTTCGCATTTACCGCTAAATTAATTGCCACTGAATTTACTTTATTTGTTTGTCTGAGGATCTTAATAAAGGTCGGCACCAAAACAATACGCGATATTCTGATCGGCGTTTGACCAAGAGAGTAAGCTGGGATAGTTGGTCCGTGATGGAAAATTAAGTAAAAATGTCAAATACAAAAATAAAGTCGTTGCTTGCATAGAGAGCAAACAACGACTATTGTATTTGGACGAGGACTCGATCACCGCTTGACGTCTAACAATTTCGTTTGTTGGTGTTTCCACAATCTTACGCGTTATAGCGTGTTAATTAGCTGCACCGAATAATGCATTACTGGAGGGCCGCCATATGTACCATGGGCGCATGATTGCGGTCTTTCGCTGTTGCGACAGAGAATTACTAAATTTCTCGGCGTAGAACTACAAAGGCATTGAGCATTTTTAAAGGTCCGCGGCGCGAGATCCAGTGGCAGCGAACAGATCGCTGCGAATAATAAAGTTTAGGCATGCGTTCAGTCAAGCCGGGTTTCGTGATTAACTTCACGCCGCTGATGGCACGCATATCTGGCACTGCTCCGCGCTTCAAGTAACCAGGTTTACGAGGACGTGAGATTCAATCCTGCAGTCTAGAAGAGATGAGAAATTTTCGCTAACAGAGCCAAACCAACTGCAGTGCTGTCTTTCGTAGTTCTGGTGCCGTATACCATGGGTGCTCACTTTGGCTTACAGCTTTAGGTATGGGATTGAGAACATCCACGGCGTAATGAAATCGAGTGACGTCACCAGAACGTCTTTCCGTCCTTGGTTTCGCGCACCAATCTCCGTGCACGGTAGTTTTTCCCCATTGCAGCTACAAGGGGAGCAAATTGGGAAGGGCACCGCCGATCACCCCACCGGCCGCGTAATGACCTCGCAGGCTTCGGGAGCAGCAATAACCAAAGTGAGTGAAATGATTTCCCGCTCCGCAGGACCCGCTTGCCTATAAGTGGTTTTCTTTATTTCTGTCCCCTTGCGTTTCATGCTGATGAACCCGCTCGGGGCGATTCGTCTTGCCCAATACGTCAGCCCCGACGAGGGTTCGTTTCGATGACGTCAGCCTAAAGCACGCGCAGTCGAGCAAAAGAGGCCCTCTTGAGGTAATGGAAACGCTCGCCGCGAGAAGCCCCGTGGTTTACGCCCGCGTGGCCCAAAAAGTACATCGGATACGGCACATACGGCGTGAATGCGTTTTGAGCGTAAAAGTGTCTGCACATAATGTTGGGGCTCAATGCGAAAGAAAATACGCGAAGCGCATTGCTCCACTGGCGTCGCAATAACGGAAGCTGTTCGGCGGCTGTTACAGTTTCATTTAACTGTTTCAGTGGTACGCTACATGAATGCATACAACAACGACAACAACAACAACAACAACAAAAATAGTTGATTCGACGACACAAATTGTTACCACGTATACTTTGTTGGTCTGCCCTGAGCGTGCGCAAGATAAGCCGTTCCCGACAGGTATATACTGCAGGACTGACGGCTTCAGTCCCCTTAAAGCACTGAGCGCGCGAAGCTAACAATCGCTGGGTGCACTGGCGACCGTCGCGGCACGACAACGATGGTGGCAAATTGCAGCTCCCACGAAGGTGACCCTCGAACGTTGGAACATGACCGGCATGCAGAATGGCGCATGGGTGAAACGTTCACGCACCGCGGAGAGCACTTTTCACGGTCACCGCCAAGCATATACACAGTATACTGCTGACCGCAAAGCTTTTGGAGCGTGGAAGTCGCAAAAAGTCAAGAGTTCGCAGCTCAGTTTATAATTTATGCATGCAATGGCTTAATTTACGGGATAGTTGTGGTGGCATTGTAGCAGGCGGCGATAGCTTTGCATGTATGTCAAGCACTTTTTTCGCCTGAGCGTCTTGTACATTGTTAACTCGGGTGCGTCATCAGGCGTTGATCAACTCAGTGTCTCGGAGGAAGTCAATCAACAGGCGTAGAACTCTTTTCCTGATTACTGCAGGCCCTTCAGGGAACACTACGTCTTGAAAGCTCGCGTGTGGAAGACCCCTCTTTTGTAGACCGTCTAAGTAGCGCCCTTCTTTCCCTTGCACATCACCTTCCCTTGCACATCACCTTGCACATATAGGGCACATGGCGGTGAAGCGGATCGTCCAGTCTTAAATAATCAAGATTTGGTTACACGGGAAGCAAGCTATCCACTGCACTTTCAGGTTTCACAGCGCGCATGCGATGGCTTCGACAAAATTTTGTTTTTTTCTCGGACCTTGTGATGCGAAAACTTTTTCGGGATGGGGTGCAGCACCGGGGTGCCATAAAAACTAGCAAAGAAAAACCTCTAAACGCGCAGGAAGAATAAACTGCAAGACAGAACAAAATAAGTAGCATTCGTTAATTCAAAGCGAAAAGAAAAAGAAAGCAAGACAGCATCTTCTTTCGCAAGTATGCCCCAACTAACCGAACTTTATCCCAACATGATGACCACTGCAGAAGCGTTGTTAGTTTCAAAGCAAACGTAAATTGGCAACAACAGCATTTTGGTCTATCTTGTTTCTAACTTCGGAGCTCACGGCGTACACAAAGGTTCTATACAGGGACACAACATTAAGCGCTATATATTGCCTATTTTCGCCAATGTCTCAAAAGCAGAGAATTAACAGTTTCTGAATTTGCAGTTCTGGCGTTACGATATCAAAGACAACGTATACGCGCTTACGTGGTGCCGTATGCAACATTATATTAGTTGCTCTGACACAAAGAATAATCCGTGATGTGTATAAATGCAGTCTTGCTCTTCTGGAGAGCCAATGGTACCTTCGACTGATCATTTCAGAGCGCTCCGACAGCATTACAACAGATGTGAAAAGCAGCACTCCAGCTTTATTTCGAGCTTGTAAGCAGGCTCTAAAAGTGATAATCCAAGCTTACGTATTGGAGTTTCATCATAACGCTTAGTTACGTGACCTTTGCAACGGTGCGCTCTGAAACCGACCGATCGAACTTGCAGGTATACTAATATGCCTTCTTTTGTCAGGCACTCTCAATTCACGACGGACATTTGATCGCCAGCAATAATTGCCCCTGCACGCTTACTGAGTACTTGTCTCGGACAGACGAGCCCTTGTTGTGCATATATACGAAATTCTGCATCATCCCTTGGGTGATGAGACAATCGTTAACCTCTCCGTGGCGCCTGCAGCGGTGCAGGTCATAAAGTTGGATGGATAGATATTATAAGCGTCCCGTTTGAAACGGGGTGGTGTCCTACCAACGTCACTTTTACCTCCCCCCCCCCCCCCCCCGCCTATTTGCAGTCTTTAGGCACCGCGGTTCGTGTTAACAAACCACTGACCTTGAAAGAACTCCAGTGCCCCAAAATCTATTCTTCATGTTCTCTGCATTTGCTCCCACTCGTCTTGTACTAATCTCCACCGCAGATTTATTAAGCTTTCCTTTAAATGCCCAAATCCCAATGCCTCAGGCAGGATTACTAAGTCCTCATTACATGGATAATGCGACACGCTAACAAAATATGCCCTATGAATTCCGCGCTATCTCCACACGCCACGCAAATATTGACCTCATCGGCTCGAAGAGCGGCCACCCAAGAAACTTAATAAAACTCTATTATACTTCCTGCTCCAATAGCACCGATGGACACCAGGGCCCGCAGATGCAACACTTCTCACATAAAAGAGCTTCCTCACTGGTAAGCGTTCGGGAACGGCGTCAACCACTCATGATAGCGGTCGGTGTGATCACGACAGGAGATAACCAATCGCGGACGACAATTACGTAAAATACGTTTTATGAAAGGTTCCGTATTCACACAACTTCTTGAGCTGAATTCACAAAGCGTTTCGTTCGTAAGTGCTCTATGTCTTTGCTTTCGCTATATAACATGTACGACATCATGACTGGCTGTGGCATCTGCTCTTACAAACAGTTTTAGCGCAAATAACTGCACGAGTGTGTGGGTGCGAGCGTGCGTGTAATACGGGCCAGTTACTACAGAAACTGAAAATCACCACTGTTAATGTCACGGACACCATATTCATTGGCAGTTCACAACTGCGCCGTGCTCGTAATGCTCTCGCACAGAGCTCAGGACGGGCACTGCCCTGAGTGAATGCAAAGAAGCGGAAATGAAACACAGCACGCCCCTTCGCATGGGGCGTGTTGTGTACCTACCTCTCGATCGTTAATCAGCCAGTGGAGAGTGGGACCCGCGCTGGAAGGGCCGCTGCTGCAAGTGGCGTTGATGCGCTCGCCGATCCGGTACCGGGCCTTGATGCCGGTCAGGGTCGGACCCTGCAGGTCGGCGGCTGCGAGGGCCACGCCAGGAAGAAAAACTCGCGTTAATGCCGCCGCGCGAGCTCCAAGAGCTGTCGACCGCAAGGCTCTTTTGTGTGCCCCCCCCCCCCCCCCCCTCTTTCCAAACTCCGAGTAATCCAAAGAAGGGACGACGAAAAAAGAGTTAAAAAGGTAATAACAATGTTACGAAGGCTTCTTGAGCATACAACGTCAAGGACATGTGAAAAATGAGGGCATGCGTACGAAATTTTACGTCACCGTGTGCCCACCGATCCAGTCAATGAGCCTAGAGGTTCAAGAACGGCGCAGCTTGCTTCAAATGGCGACGTTTTAAATGACGGGCAGCATCTCCGGCCTGTGAGTTCCGCCGTCTTTCTGAAAACTTGAACCATATGTGACATATGCGCTCGCCTTCAGTACGCGCACGAGTGGCAGGCGTCGGCTGTTCCCTTAGCTCGTCCTAATCATCCATAGTGATAGCAACTTGTGCCGAGCCACGAGTGAAACCCTTTTGGCGATGCCGGGAAGTTGCGCCCAAACAGGTCGAGAAAGCACTCATTCTCATAGAAGGCCGCCAATAGCGCGTCGACAGCAAGGAGACACTTGCCAATCTGTGCGATGTCATCTGCGCGCGAGTGCTCAAAGTGAGCCTCCACGGACACGAAATATAGTAATGCTTTTCGGGACATTGTCAAAGCACGCCTTTTTGCTGAATTCGCCATTTTGTCAGTCCTGATTGGCTCACAGGGCTGCTACGGCCTTTCCGATTGGCTCAAAACGCCAACATGGCGGGATTCAACAATGTCCAGAACGTCACCCCAGATGTGGTATTCTCGGGGTGCTATTCTGGGACCGAGTTCTCAAAGCTCTTTGTTCGTAAGTGCTCTCTGCCAATGGCCAGCTGCATCGCTGTCCAGCATCAGCATTAGTTGGAAATTGGTCTCATACGAACTTGCGTCAGAGCTTTTTGTCAATAGGGACCCAGAATAGCACCCCAGCACCATCACTTTCGGCGACACTTTGGTGAGATTTCGCTTGACTAGCTCCGGACGCGTCAGCGTCGAGGGGCGACAGCCTTCCTGTGATAAGACAGCGTACTTGGCTCTGCAGTGTGGCTCTGTGCCAAGGATGTTGTAGCTTGTAGACGTCATGCGAAATCTCCCAAAGTATCCCAAAACGCGTAATCGTCCGTAAATGTGGCCCCAGGTGGTCTAGTTCCGATATTTTCTTTACGCTGGTTATAGTAATCACTGTTTCTACTAAAAAGAAAAAAAGGGCACAAGGGACCTATAGTTGACGTTAGCATTTATTAGCACACATTCTGCGTTTTCCGTAAGATGAATTCAATTGAACCAAGTCACCGGATCCTTCTATTTCTCGCTTTTTGTTTCGCCGGCGCTCGTACGGCCTTGAGAAGTTCCAGGAAATTTTAGCCGGTTGCGTCCGCCTGATAACTGTTTCGTTTCGCGTGTCCAGCACCGGCCGGCCGGCTTTAAAATCTCCTCGACGGTGCGGTCGACCGTGGACACGGCGGAAAGGATCGATGCACGCACGGATGCGATGCGATTGACCCTCTTGTTGTTGTGCGTGGCCAATCCCGGACGGTGAGGCGGCCGTAACCTTGACAGCACACGCAATGATCGGCGCGGCGCCCGCTTGACGGCCGCGTCGTGGGCAGCCGCTGTCGGTGGGGCCGCGAGAGAAGGCGCAGAGGGCATTTGTATCGGGCTGGCTGCACGTGGGCGCTGCCGTCTTAATTGCTGCCCGCAGTGGCATCCCGATTGGCTGGTAGCTCCACTTCTAGCGTAAGAACTTTTGTGTGTATGTGTGTGTGTGTGTGTGAATAGGGGAAGAGAGGGGGGCTGCTTAATTATCAGTCAATGACCTAATAACCATCCCTGTTCAGAACCTTTCGATGATAGAGCAGGCGCGTATTCTGAACTCCGTTGCAGCAAAATACGGACGCTGCAAGTGAAATAACTCCCAAAAACTCCAAGAGGTATCCATTTCTCGTACAATCGGTCAGACGCTGATTTCATCCCACCGGCTGTAGCGTGCACGTCACCAATATCAGTTTCTGTTGGGCGTCCATAACGATGCTGATTTTCCATAGTTTGTTCGTCGAGCTGAAAAATGATGTTATCAACAGCTTTCACGCTTTCACCTGATAAGACGCTCAGACCAAACGTACGCTACAAACGCCGCACTTCTGTCAGTTCGCAACAGGAGTCCTATATATAGTCATCGCGTGGCAGAGCGGCTCTTTTTATTGCGATAGCAATCACATGGACACTCCAAGCGAATTTTTGCCGTCACCGTGGAGTTCCGTATATATATATATATATATATATATATATATATATATATATATATATATTTAGGTATATGTATGATATATGACATGCTATGCTATATGGCATGCGGTATATACGGATTATATTGCCACACCATTCTATCACTAATGTTTCTCATACCAGGTCACACATTCTTGACAAAATTATTCCTCAGAAGTTTGAGAATAGCAGCCCACCAACAAAATACATGAAACAAAACACCGAGAGCGCATGCACGCTTTTATGCTAAATCTTCTCAGACTGGAATATTAAAAAATGCGCGATAGAATAACAGAGCTCAAACCTGGAAATAATGTAATTTTATTGACGTGGCTGTGTACTACCTCCGGTATCGGCCCAGGAAAGAGGTTTGAAACATACCCGATACGGAAAATTGATGTAAAGTCGCTAAGAAACACGTTGGCTTTAATTAATAGACATAAATAAAATTGTCGAAAGGCAGGATTCAGAGGACCCCTAGGTCAACAGCTCGTTTTTACTTAGTCAGCTTACATTTACCTTAAACATAAATAAAATTGTCCGATGGCAGGAGTCAGAGGATCCCTAGCACAACAGCTCGATTTTACTTAGTCAGCTTACGTTTACCTTAAACATAAATAAAATTGTCGGATGGCAGGAGTGAGAGGACCCCTAGCACAACAGCTCGTTTTTACTTAGTCAGCTTACGTTTACCTTAAACATAAATAAAATTGTCGGATGGCAGGAGTCAGAGGACCCCTAGCACAACAGCTCGTTTTTACTTAGTCAGCTTACGTTTACCTTAAACATAAATAAAATTGTCGGATGGCAGGATTCAGAGGACCCCTAGCACAACAGCTCGTTTTTACTTAGTCAGCTTACATTTACCTTAAACATAAATAAAATTGTCCGATGGCAGGATTCAGAGGACCCCTAGCACAACAGCTCGTTTTACTTAGTCAGCTTACGTTTACCTTAAACATAAATAAAATTGTCCGATGGCAGGATTCAGAGGACCCCTAGCACAACAGCTCGTTTTTACTTAGTCAGCTTACATTTACCTTAAACATAAATAACATTGTCGGATGGCAGGATTCAGAGGACCCCTAGCACAACAGCTCGTTTTTACTTAGTCAGCTTACGTTTACCTTAAACACAAATAAAATTGTCGGATGGCAGGAGTGAGAGGACCCCTAGCACAACAGCTCGTTTTTACTTAGTCAGCTTACATTTACCTTAAACATAAATAAAATTGTCCGATGGCAGGATTCAGAGGACCCCTAGCACAACAGCTCGTTTTTACTTAGTCAGCTTACGTTTACCTTAAACATAAATAAAATTGTCGGATGGCAGGAGTGAGAGGACCCCTAGCACAACAGCTCGTTTTTACTTAGTCAGCTTACGTTTACCTTAAACACAAATAAAATTGTCGGACGGCAGGAGTGAGAGGACCCCTAGCACAACAGCTCGTTTTTACTTAGTCAGCTTACGTTTACCTTAAACATAAATAACATTGTCGGATGGCAGGAGTGAGAGGACCCCTAGCACAACAGCTCGTTTTTACTTAGTCAGCTTACGTTTACCTTAAACATAAATAAAATTGTCGGATGGCAGGATTCAGAGGGCCCCTAGCACAACAGCTCGTTTTTACTTAGTCAGCTTACATTTACCTTAAACATAAATAAAAGTGTCCGATGGCAGGATTCAGAGGACCCCTAGCACAACAGCTCGTTTTTACTTAGTCAGCTTACGTTTACCTTAAACATAAATAAAATTGTCCGATGGCAGGATTCAGAGGACCCCTAGCACAACAGCTCGTTTTTACTTAGTCAGCTTACGTTTACCTTAAACACAAATAAAATTGTCGGATGGCAGGAGTGAGAGGACCCCTAGCACAACAGCTCGTTTTTACTTAGTCAGCTTACATTTACCTTAAACATAAATAAAATTGTCCGATGGCAGGATTCAGAGGACCCCTAGCACAACAGCTCGTTTTTACTTAGTCAGCTTACGTTTACCTTAAACATAAATAAAATTGTCGGATGGCAGGAGTGAGAGGACCCCTAGCACAACAGCTCGTTTTTACTTAGTCAGCTTACGTTTACCTTAAACACAAATAAAATTGTCGGATGGCAGGAGTGAGAGGACCCCTAGCACAACAGCTCGTTTTTACTTAGTCAGCTTACGTTTACCTTAAACATAAATAAAATTGTCGGATGGCAGGATTCAGAGGACCCCTAGCACAACAGCTCGTTTTTACTTAGTCAGCTTACATTTACCTTAAACATAAATAAAATTGTCCGATGGCAGGATCCAGAGGACCCCTAGCACAACAGCTCGTTTTTACTTAGTCAGCTTACGTTTACCTTAAACATAAATAAAATTGTCCGATGGCAGGATTCAGAGGACTCGTAGCACAACAGCTCGTTTTTACTTAGTCAGCTTACGTTTACCTTAAACATAAATAAAATTGTCCGATGGCAGGATTCAGAGGACCCCTAGCACAACAGCTCGTTTTTACTTAGTCAGCTTACGTTTACCTTAAACATAAATAAAATTGTCGGATGGCAGGAGTCAGAGGGCCCCTAGCACAACAGCTCGTTTTTACTTAGTCAGCTTACGTTTACCTTAAACATAAATAACATTGTCGGATGGCAGGAGTGAGAGGACCCCTAGCACAACAGCTCGTTTTTACTTAGTCAGCTTACGTTTACCTTAAACATAAATAAAATTGTCGGATGGCAGGAGTGAGAGGAACCCTAGCACAACAGCTCGTTTTTACTTAGTCAGCTTACGTTTACCTTAAACATAAATAAAATTGTCGGATGGCAGGAGTCAGAGGACCCCTAGCACAACAGCTCGTTTTTACTTAGTCAGCTTACATTTACCTTAAACATAAATAAAATTGTCCGATGGCAGGATTCAGAGGACCCCTAGCACAACAGCTCGTTTTTACTTAGTCAGCTTACGTTTACCTTAAACATAAATAAAATTGTCCGATGGCAGGATTCAGAGGACCCCTAGCACAACAGCTCGTTTTTACTTAGTCAGCTTACATTTACCTTAAACATAAATAAAATTGTCCGATGGCAGGATTCAGAGGACCCCTAGCACAACAGCTCGTTTTTACTTAGTCAGCTTACGTTTACCTTAAACACAAATAAAATTGTCCGATGGCAGGAGTCAGAGGACCTCTAGCACAACAGCTCGTTTTTACTTAGTCATGCTGCAGCTTACGTTTACTTCAATTCACACTGCCACTACAGCTACGAGTCTTACACTTTGTGCAATATTCTAACATGTTTCTATCGCGTTCATTGCATGCCCTTATGGCAAAACTGTGATGTTTCTTTCTTCTTCTTCAAAAACTGGAAGCTAAGGAGCTATCTTTGCAGGTACAGGGGTGATCAGCTCGTATAGCGCGATTCACAGCGCTGTAAAAGTGTGTCCCAAACCAATTTCTCCCAACTGGCAGAAAAAAAAATATATACAGAAAAATTTTTCAAAAGCAGAAGTTCTTTTCGTACCATGCAACCTACATGCACGTTTCGAATGCACTTGAGAAGCGATGAAAACACCTAAACGATTGCAACCAGGAGACATAAAAACTGGCGCGCCGCTTAATACCAACTTTAAAAATGCGCATTTTTATGCGCCCCTGCGCAGGTACAGGATCCGTTTATATCTGATACCGGTAACGCCCGCGGGATCGAATCCCGGTCACGGCGGCCGCATTTCGATGGGGGCGAAATGCGAAAACACCCGTGGAATTAGATTTAGGCGCACGTTAAAGAACCCCAGGTGGTCCAAATTTCCGGAGTCCCCCACTACGGCGTGCCTCATAATCAGATCGTGGTTTTGGCACGTAAAACCCCATAATTTAATTTTTTAACCGGTAACTCCATCTACAGGGAAGTATACCCATTTGCGAACAATCACTGCGTATTTTGTTGTGCTCTTTATTCAAGAACTGTCGGACACTGTCGGACACTGTCGGATACTGTCACGCAACAATTGATCTCCTGCATTCGAGCGCTGTAAACGATTAAACTACATGCCCGGTACCGTGAAACAAACTAACGTTGACTGAGGTCGAGAAGCAACCAAAAGAGGACTATCTAGCTCTCGCACCTACAACATCGTATACGCTTGAGAGCGCGCCAACACTCATTTGTGGCATCGGGAAAGGAGTATATTAATTGTGTGCTCACCAGCCGTTTTCGAGTACGCCATGTTACATGAAAGGCGTGAGGTCCCTCGAGACCTGGCACTCTCACGAACAAGCGCGCTCATACATCAGCGCATGCATATGCGCTGCAAGAGCCAACCTAAACGAAGTCGACGTAAACACTGCAAATGCGCCAAGAGTTCCAAGCATTGCGCTGATGCTGCTTGGGACGAGAAGTTATGACTGGAAGCTCGCCTCCCAGATGGAATTGAGAGCACAAACAAATACCAGGCACGCTTTCGTATAACATGCGACTTCGGCATGCACTTGCAATGCACTTGAAGTGGCGGTGTTAGCGAGAAGCCAAGCAGATGGGGCCGTCAGCAGGGACAGCGTTTTCATACGAACACGCAGTGAAACCATACAGCAAGATGACTCAAGCACAAGAAAAGAAGTGTAAACGAGGAATGTCAGCCAGGAAGCATGCTTGCCAGCTGTGTGTGCACTTTGCGAGGAAGATGCTGTGGAATGTGCGCCGGAGAAACTGAACATAAACGTATAGGCGCACACGCATGCGTGGAAGTAAACATTTTGGGCTGCAACTCTGCAGCAATAGCAAGCACTCGGAATGACGTAAACGACTGAGTGCGATGCACTTTCAAAGTCATATTGCAAGCAAGTTGAGCAGTCAACATGAGGAGGCCAATCGCGCCTCCCTCGTTTGTGATTTACCCTTGGGCCGCCAACTGGCGCTTTCGTTGCCAGGGGTGCGGCTGGTGACTCTCGGGGCCGTAAAGAAGTGACATATACAATGGAAGAGTCTCCTCTGGAGAGCTTCAAAGTCAGGCATTTCGATATGTAGTTCCTTTGTTTGTGTGTTTGTCGACTAGGAGAAAAAAAAAATTGTCCGTGGCACCAAAATTAATTTCGCATTTGCAGCCTGGTTATATATGGAGAGGCGGACGTAACTTGGATGACAGATAGGTGACAGACGCTGGCAACACATTCCTAAAGACGGTAATTAAAAGGTCAGACAATTTATTTTGTTAATTAATTAGATGATCATTCCAATTTGACAAGCAAGGTGTGCCCACCTCTCCATATACTGCTGCAAAAGCGAAATGGTACTTTGTGCAGGCAGTTTTACAGAAATTTGGTAAAAAGCAAGCTCCGTGCGATATACCAGAGGGAGTGGTTTCTCCCCGCGAAGTTCTCGTACTTCTATAAGCGATGCGTCGCCAGTATATCCAGATTCGACCTTGTTACGCTCGCATACGTGCCTGTCGCGCGACACGCAGTTTATCATGCAGGGGCGCGCGGTGCCGGCGTCCGCACCAACTCTCGGAAGGTCCTTCGCCGCAGCAGGCATGATCAGCTCTCCACAAAGGAGGGACGTCACGCGACTGCTTTCACTTGTCTGGGCTTGCAGGGCTGCCGATACACATTGAACGGATGGGCGGCACCGCCGAAACACGACGGCCCAACAGGAAGTCTCAAGCTCCCTCCAAACGAGTGATACAGCAACGCCGACGCCGCTTTGATTTATATGCACGCTCGGGGGATGAGGTGCTCGCTTTTCCTGCTGGCCGCAAAACGGTCATTAATGCATACGTCCCACGGAAAACCGCGCAGCATCGTGGAAGCTGTAGCGGCCGTCAGCAACTCGAAACTCGAGTTCGCAAACTTTTTTTTTTCTTTTTTTAACTCCCAGGAGTTGTTTTTCATTGCCCGCCGGCCTACTCTAACATCATTTTTGCTCGCGATTGGCCGGCTCCTGCTATGATTACCGAAAACGGAGGACAAGGGCTGTTCGGTATTCGCTGGCGCCTTGGCTATCGGTCGTCACGCCGCTAGCGTCTTTTCCTTGAGAGCTTTGTGATCAACGGCGTGGTTGGTACGTTGACAGTCTCTAGAGCTTGTATACCGGTGCACAGTACATAGATCGTGTGTGGTTACATGCAGATATAACCGCGCGGGCAATAACAAATCGAGCGCTGTTCCTCCTCGGTCGCCGCCGTTGTTGTGTAATATTCAACACTTGTGTGACAGGCACCGCCGCCCACACGACCTCAAGAGGAAAAACACGGGGTTGATCCGAGGAAGGAAAACAGCCGAGCCACGCGCCACGGGTGGGAAGAAAAAAAAAGAAAAGTGAGCGGGCTCCCTTCAACGCAGACGCATTGGTTTTTCAAGATGGCTTCTGCCCACGCGTTCTGTCTAGTCATTTACAGAACCTCATCTACACGCAATGTCAACACGGGAAACGAGTCGTCAGTTAGAGTGAAGCTACAGGGACACGCAGGTGAAGTAATCATAATAGAAGAAACTGAGCAGAACAAGGACAGCAAAACATTCTGATGACGCTTGCTGCAGGTGACGCGACGCGTTCGTGTAACCTATATACGGGCTGCGAATGGCCGCAGACTTTTCTAATGGAGCGTGCGCACTCGTTTCAACAGTGTCGCGTTTGCGAAATATGCCCGGAGCCCCAGGCACGCCTGCAATGACAGGTGTTTCTCTATCGTTGGCCCGCCGTGGAAGGGCGTGGCTGAGACGCTGTCGTTGTCATCAGGCGCCCCTCAGCTGTTAGGCGACGACATCGCTCCGAATTAAAAAAAAAAAAAAAATTGTAGGACTGGCTGGCGCCATCCGAATGCAACTTTCGCACATATTTTCACCTCTTGGCTTCGCTGTTTATTAATCATTAATTAATGTTGACCATTCTTTGTAAATTATCTTGGAAACAGATGTAAACAGAGAGGAGTTTATAAAGCGCGCGTATAATGTAACGATTACATTGCAATGCTTTTTCTTTTTGCGCTTCGTCAATGGTCCAAGCGGCGCACTCCGCCTATGTTATCCCTATAATATAGGATCAGTCAGCCGTGAGCGTTGGATGATAAGAAATATATAATAGAGCGATATGAATCCTTACATTATACCGGCCTGTATTCACAAAAACCTCCTACACTAGAATTTCTCGTAAGAGAACATTTTAGCCAATCCAGATGCTGGACATATTACTTTATTAGCGAAAGTGACTGGTCAATGGCAAATCACTTACGCGCGAAACGTTTAGTGAATTCGGTCGCTGATGCACGTACATCGGTGCCTACTTTTACCCGCCGCGGTGGCTCAGTCAGCTAAGGCGTTGCGCTGCTGAGCACGAGGTCGCGGGATCGAATCCCGGCCGCGGCGGCCGCATTTCGGTGGAGGCGAAATGCAAAAACGCCCGTGTGCTTGCGTTGTAGTGCACGTTAAAGCACCCCAGGTGGTCAAAATTAATCCGGAGCCCTCCACTACGGCGTGCCTCATAATCAGAACTGGTTACGTAAAACCCCAGAAAGAAGAAGAAAGGTGCTTACTTTTCTATCTAAGTCGACTGTTATCCAGCGCTAATGCATGCCACAGACGCAGTTACCGACGAAGCCAGGTATAATAGATATGCGGGTCGAACCTGCGTGACTAAATGTTGAAATTCAGCTTCCATCAAGGTGTCGTTAAAAAAATTTGGACTTATGGAGCACGAATAACGGCCCGTATTCGCAAAAAAAAAAAAAAAAAATAGTGGCTCCAATCCGCGCTGTGAAGGTGGTTGGGCAGCGAAGCTGTGTATCACCTGATCCGATAGACCAACGTGACGTAGCCTTGAACGATTGGTGAATACATAGAGATGAAATGATTGACAGCAAGACAGGCAAGGCGTCCTAACTGCGCGTGGCTTGCTTTGGGCAGGAACCGCTGCGTCCTACCTACAGCCTGAGCACGACGCCGTTGTGCATATTGACGTTGGTGTTACCGTCGCCGCTATCGCGTTCACGCTGCTCTTCGGGAGTCCCAACTATGCGTGGCCTTCCCATAACGCTATCACAACACAAATGAAATCAGTTGCTAGGCGGGTTCTTCTTTTACATATGAAAGTGTAGTGGCGTCACTCCCTGCTTCGTATGCTACAGTTGCCGCTTCCCGTCAAATGCAGCTTATGCAACCGTAATCTTTACCGGGAAACGATTGTGGCGAACTCCATACGTGCTTCGCACTGTTCGAACGCGCCTTAATTATCACCTACCATGTGGTTTTCACACTTGTTTTGTGCTTTTCTTTGGTAAAACAAATACTGCGGTGTGCCTTGCATGCGTAATTCCAATGGGGATAGGCACTTTTCACTTCAATTTGTGGAATGGTTTTCTGTCGACTGAATTCTGTCGACGGAGACGAAGAAATCCCGGGATCCGAGTCCTATATACAGCTTCGCTGTAACAACTCTTGCGCTATACAACTGTTCGTGAGAGAAAATGCCAGCCTATCCTGACGCTGGACGTATTATATAAGGCAAAGAGCACTTGCGAAAGAAAGGATTTGCGAAATCGGTCCCATATCTTTTATCAAGAGACAATTTAATGAACGCCAGCTTCGATGCATGTAGCTCTACCGCCGTGTCCTTCTTTTTCTGTGTAGTTCAATGACACGCATTGGTGTACTGCTATCTCTATGGATCATTCCACGCCAAATCAACCAGCGTATTTTCTAACATCACTGATATAGCTGAAAAAATTTCAACATGTTTGTTGGAGTTCAAAACTCGTTCTCTTCGTTTATTTTTTTGCCAAGAATTTCGTTTTATTTTCAAATGCACATTGTATGACACAGTCGTTCAAATGGTGTGTATGGCAAGACAATGAAGTGTTGCGACTGCCAAATAGCCAATTTTTCAAATATTTCGATACTTCGAGTGTTTTTGGCACCGGCAAAAGCGCGTAAATTTGCAAAGTTTGAGTTTGAATTTTTTCTCCGGAACGCAGAAAAATCCTGAAGGCGCAAATTAAATATGCAATGGTAGCTCGGTTCACATAGTATAGCCGAAAATTATTTGAAGCTTTGAAAGCAGCTGTAGCTGTCATCAGTGAAATCTGACATATCATCACTGCGTTTTGGATCACGCGGGCAAAAGCGACTCGTTAGTGTCGACAGAGCCGACTCGTTAGTGACCGAGCACAACTAAGAACTAATGTTTAGGACTAAGATAAACGCGAGCAATGACGCGCAATCTTTTCGCAGATATTGAAAATAGTAAGGTAAAGTGGGGTTTTGCACTTATTAGGTAACTGAGACTGTATACAACCAGCAGTGCTCCGACACGTACGTGCCGAGTTCGCAGCTTTGGCTGAAGAGCGCGTAGCCGCCAAGAAATATCGCGAGGGAAGCTGGGCCGGTATTTTGTAGCGATGCCTTTAAAGTAATAATGCCTTTTCGCGCTTATCGCGCTTTGTCAGTGGTCGGAGCGACGGTCCGCTCGCGTTATCAACGGGATCAGCCGGCCGTGAGCGGTGGATGATAAGCCTAGAGTAGAATAAGTCATAATGCCTCGCTACAAAATCGCGGCCCTGGGCCGCTATTTTGTAGCGATGCCTTATGACTTATTTTGGAATAGTCTTATCATCCACCGCTCACGGCCGGCTGATCCCGTTGATAACGCGAGCGGACCGTCGCTCCGACCACTGACAAAGCGCGATAAGCGCGAAAAGGCATTATTACTTTAAAGGCATCGCTACAAAATACCGGCCCTGGACTGTATTATAGGAGCTGATTCATGACAGCACCAAGTGGCACGTGTACGGGACAGCGTGTCAGTCTTTACTCGTCCTCACTTCGCGCGGTGATTTCCAAGCCGTGGTCCGCCAGTTTAGTTAGTTTGCCTAGACATGCAGGTCCGCAAATTCTGCATTGTCGACCACGGCGGTTCTATACGCCACGAGCGCCTCACTGTGTTTCCCCATGCGTTGCTCTCGAGTCTCGCGGTTCCATGCCGAGAGCGCAGCGCGAAACGAAATGCAGCCAGTTCCCGAACGGCCCGCGATTCGCTGCGGGGCGACACCTCGGCGGCACGGCGATGCTCGGCTGGCTTCCAATCAACGGCGCCGCTACTCAGCGGCGCGTATCGCGGGAGCAGAGCGGCTGACGTCGGCTGGCCACGTTCCAGCTGGCCGCCTGCGGCCGGAGCATCCGTCGCTGCAGCGGCGCGAACGCACGTAAAACACACACGCACACACGAACGCGTGGGGGTGCCGTGATCAAACACGTCCGACAAACATCCCTCTTCGCCAGAACAAGCACGAGAGACCCCGACGACAGACACCCTTTGCCGATTTAGCGCGTGGGAGCGCCAATCGCTCCGTGCCTGTTCGCACCGTCCTGCGTCAAAACACGGCTGGTGTCGGGTTCGTGCCAGTGGCAGGTGACGCACAACGATTGTTTGCGTTCGCACCATTTCCTGCGGGTGGCGGGAACCCGTTAGGAGGGCGGCAACACCAATCACGACGCAGCGAATAACGACACCAAAGGGTGTCGGCGGTTGCGAAGACAACGACAACATCAAGAAAAGACATTCAGAAGCGGATCGTCTGACGACCACGAAAACGGGCCCGTATTCACACAGACGTTCTTAGAACTGTCCGTAACAGCTAAACGTACACAGAATTTTAAAAATACCCTGCAGCAGATAGCACGGTTGTAGTCCATGAGCTAGATTACTCGAAGCGGCGGACATTAGTTGCGCGAACTATCTAAATGCATAATCGACTAATTCATAAAATCACTAATTAAATTTTAACTAATTACTTTGCGGCACACATTGCAATTTACGAATTGCAGCCGGTGCGTTCCCAAGGCGTATCCACTTGGAACGAATTCTCAGAATGACACCACTTCCTAGATATTCATTCCCAAAGTGTGCGACGTGGACGTTCCATTACTTTTGTGCTTCAATGCATGAAACGGCGTTTTGTTAAAAAAGTGGAACAGTGCATTTTTACCCGAAGTTCGATGGCGTATATCTCAAAACCCGTGCCATCCTCAGAATTCGTTCCGAGTGGATACGCCTTGCGAACTCACCGGCTACAGATCGTAAATGCAATATGTGCCGTAAAGTAATTAATTAATCAATTAATTAGTAAAACATCCGTAATTAGTCGATTATGCACTTCTCACGCATGTCCACTTCATTAAGTAATCCACCTCAAAGACTACAATTATGCTATCTGCCACAGGCGATATTGAAAATTTCTGTATAGCGTACAGAAATAACCAGTATAGTTCGTTTGTCACGGCTTACAAACGGCGCATTACTATCCTTACTTACTACCAAAGAAGTTACAAACCACAACAGGACCGCGATAACGTGACGATTCTATTCCAATTCATTTCGCCTTCGCGCTTCATCAATGGTCGCCAGCCGAGCTCAGGGCCGCGATTTTGTAGCGATGACTTATGACTTATTCTATACTATAGTCTCATCACCTACCGCTCACGGCCGGCTGATCCCGTTGATAACGCGAGCGGGCCGTCGCTCTGACCACTGACAAAGCGCGATAAGCGCGAAAAGGCATTATTACCGGAAAGGCATCGCTACAAAATACCGACCCAGCTATATACATCATCACCGTGGTAGCCCGTGTCATGATGGCTGGGTGATAAGAATAGAATCGAGCGAAAGGAATCGCTATGCGTAGTACTGACCCAGCGTGCAAATTACTTCGTGATTATGGGATCAGTGGCGAATTGAGAAATCTTTTTTGTTGACACACACAATCATGTGCCACTGGTCGGCCATCTTCGCTAGACGGGTGAATTTGCGTTTATTTACAGGCGAGGTAGTGACGAGAGGCCGCAGCTGGCTTTCTTCCTTCTCTTTTGTCATAAGCTAAGTTTGCGTTGAGGAGTCAATGACCATTCAAAGTGTCCTTGAGTGCATGTACGGGGCAGACTGGTGTCGGCTGTCACAGCGCTGCCTCGATCGGTGTTGCGACCCCACAGTATATATACACAAAGGCGAGCAATACGACGGGCTTATTGAGGAAGGCACATAGTCTTGGCAGCAGAGTACTCACTGTGAAAGTTAAATAATTGTATCAATGGCAGCTTAGCGGTGGACGCGCGTAAAGCAGATATATATCGCTCTTACCACTGACCAGAGCCTGCTCTTGTATACACGAGCGGCTCTATATAGTGTAGGGACATGCTTGTTGAATATGGGCTCGGGGCCAGAGTTCACAAAACATTTCGCACGCTTGGGCTGTTCGTAATATGAACAGGCCCTAGAGACGAAAAGCTTTGTGAACCCGGGCCCATATTCACGCGCGCGCGCGCGCGCACGCACGCGCACGCACACACACACACACAACACACACACACACACACACACAAACACACACACACACACACACACACACACACACACACACACACACACACACACACACACACACACACACACACACACACACACACACACACACACACACACACACACACACTCATTCTTGTGCTGTTCGTGAAAGGAGATGCCAGCTAATAGTGAGTGCGGACATATTATTAGCGAAGGCCAGTGGCAAACATGGCCGGTATGTAACGTAAGGATTCCATTCGCTCGATTCCATTCCGCTCTTCTCCTGGTGTCATCCTGGAGATTCAGTTCAAGTGCACATGTTTTGACAAATCACCGGCGACAATTCGTAAATTGCAATATGAGCCGTAAAGTAATTAATGAAGAAGTTAATTAGTGCATTTTCGTTAATTAGTTGAATATTTGTTTTGATTTCTCGTGCTAGTCACGTCGGCATCTTCGAATAATCTAGCTCAAGGACAAGCATTATGCTATCTGCAACAGGCGATTTTAAAAATTCCAGAAAACTTAAAATGACCACCCCGTATAAAGGGTGTTGGACCGAACTGGCACTGAATTGAATTGAATTGAAACCGAAAACCGGAGCTGAATCGTTATTTTCAGCTGAACCGGAACCAGCCGCAATTTTTACCGCCACCTTGGAGCTGAACCCGAACGCGTTTTTTAAAGAAACTGTTCCGAGCAGGTTCGACCACAGGTCTAGCCTAGGGTTGTTCATTTGCTATCGCAATCAATAATTTGCTGTCGCAATCAATGCTTCGCCTTTCGGGCAAAACTGCGCCTTTTTTTTTTTTTTTTTTTTTTTTTTTTTTTTTTTTTTGCACCGCAGCTTTAGTTCAGGGAGCATTCGTGATACGGCGACACTCTGTAGTGCGACTGGCCGATGTACTACGAGGCGTTTGCCGAAAATTGCCCAAAAGTAGGGCCTCTGAGAGTACGTGAAAGACTAATTTTCTCGTTCAAGGTAGAAAGGTGCAAGAAAGGTGCAAGAGGGAGCCGCTCATCCACTTGTGCGGTCACCGCGACGCTAGAGAGTCGCGTGCCGAGCTGATGGCGTTTTATGCGGCTCGCTCCTCTCAGCTGCTGAATGAATGCGCGAGATCGCGTGCGATGAACGCTCAGCTGTGGAGGAGTCAGCGAAGATGAAAAAAGCTTCCAGTTGTCTGTTTTTCAACGAAGTCTATAGGGATAAGTGAAATGAATTTCAAAACATCGCACAAAAGCTTTTTTTTTTTTTTGTTTCTGTTGAAACGGAACTTTGTTTATCCGAATGCTTTCTAGGCAATATCGCGGGAGGGAGCCGGCGAAGATTGCAAAATTTACCATTTATCTGCGTTCTGAAGTATATACGAAATGAAAGTAACTACACGCGTCACACTGAGAAAGCTTTTGATGTAGCGGAAGTAGGCTTTACCGTAATAGTTTTGGTAGGCAATCTCAATTCCTTTGAACTGTTAGACAGAAAATGAGTGTCTCTACGCAAGTATATACAGGGTGTTTAATTTAAGTATACAGGGCCAAAATTTAAAAATATGCAAATGCTGCGTAGCTGGACAGAACAAGTTAATGTTGTTGCCGTCGCTTGAAGATACTCAGATTTTTTTTTTTTTGGGGGGGGGGATTCCCCCCCATATTCAGGTAATTAGTCTTAATTAATCAACTTCTCAAATATTATAATTAGATGAAAAGTGTCAATGAGAAATTGTAGAGCAACATGAGTACAGCTTTCTGATGCTCAATACGTGCTACACAAAAGTGTTTTTCCGAGCGTGAAAGAAGCCCGCGAATACACGCAAAGTGCCACGAGCGGCCAGTCGCGCAGCAATTCTGCGTGTATATATTCGCGGGCTTCTGTTTCGAAACTGCGACTTTTTCATTTCTCGCGGCACAGCCGAGGTGTCCATCTTGAGCGAGACAGTTTAACGGCAACGGCGGCAGTTGGCTAGTTCGTAAACCGTTCCCGTACATTGCCCTTGAAAAGCGATCGTTCAACCGTGAAAAGACAGGTGATAGCTATGTCCGACACGTATTACCGTGTTCGCACACGTGTTAGCAGCAGAAAAAGTTGCAAGTCAACTCCTGTGTACGTCGTATGTTTGCCTTTGTTGCACTGTCTATTTGCATTATAATACTAACTTTTCAAGGCGGTTGGTTGGTATCAAGTGAAAGAGCAGGCACAAGGATCTATGAGAAATCAGCCAAGCATTTTGGCAGTATTCGCGACGATGATGATGATTTATTGGCATCCCCTTTGAAACGGGGCGGCGACAAATAGTCACCTAGTCTGCTTGATTTAATCAGGTATACTATACATGTTGGATGGATGGATGAGGCTGAACCCTTTAAATCGGGCGGTGGCATACGCCACCTAGCCATGACTATTAACATAATTTGTACTTTGTGATGGGTGAAATTTCACCCCGCCTTGATTTTATCCACCAATCAGATAACCTCTGTTTGGTTATTTCTACCCGCTTAAAGTCTATTTTGCCTTCACTGTCCCTAAACCCCAATGCTTTGAAAAAATCAGCCCCGTTGCCTTGCACTGTAGGGTTAAGCCCTTTACAGAAAAGTATGAGGTGTTCAGCCGCCTTTTCCTCTTCTTCTCCACACGCACAGCACAATGTGTCTATACCTTGGTACTTGACTCGGTACATCTTAGTCCGCAATACTCCCGTCCTGGCTTCAACACAACAAGAGCTTCCCCTAGAATTATCGTAGATATTTTCCTTGGCAATTTCTTGCTTGAAAGTTCGGTATGTTCCCAGTGCTGATTTCGTCTGCATCCCCGTTTTCCACAGACCCCTCTCTGTTTCCTTAACCTTTTTCTTAACCGCTGTTTCCTGGTTTGCACCCCTCCTGCAGTCCAAATATTTGATTGACAGTTTTCTGGTCAGCTTCCTCCATTTTGTATCAACATTCCTCATGTACAAATAACTGAAAACTCTCCTTGCCCACCGCTTTTCTGCCATTTCTCTCAATCGCTCCTCAAATTCTCAATGTTGATGATGATGATGATGATTTATTGGCATCCCCTTTGAAACGGGGTGGCGACAAATTGTCACCTAGCCTGCTTGATTTAATCAGGTATACTACACATGTTCTTTATCTAGCATTTTGTATACCTTTTTCAAAAATTTAGCTTGTTCTCCAACTAGATGCGCGCCCTCAAGCGGCCGCACCGAGAACCAGCCGATCTAGGTTCAGCCGCAGGTTCCCACATTACACTGCAGCGTGCGCTGAAACGTTGCCTCGTAATTCTCAAATCGTCGTGATGCCGCCGCGCACAAGCCCCCCCCCCCCCCCCCCCCCGAAAAAAAAGAGACAAAAAAAAAAAAGAAAAACGGTTGTCGAAAGAATTTTGCTGAACTACAGGGCCCGTATTCCCAACAAAGTTCTCACGCTATAGAACTATTCGTAAGAAAAGATGCCAGGCAATCTTGATGCCGGACACGTTATTAATGAGGTGCGGCTCGACAACGGCAACGAACGAAAAGCTTCGTGAAATCGGCCCCAGACAGGTATGGGCGTGGGAAATACAAAAAAAAAAAAAAGTCCGACCAGGGCTATACACAGCTCGCGACACGGCTAAGCTTGCTTTCTTGCATAGAAAGATAGCTTGCATTTTGATTGGTTCGTGTTGTCGCTCTGGGTTTCGCTCTTGAGGACTACAGTATATACTATACACAGTGCCTTGGCGTCGCAGGTCCCCCGTTGTGAGCGCGCAGCCGGTGATCACGTGGAATATCCCAAATCTTGCTGGGCACGCGCAGTCAACCTGGTGCAGAGGTGCCGACCGAAGCTGACAGCGTCTATAGATAAGTTTATTCGCGGGGACTCAGCGCATCCGAGCTATTTCCTGCACCGATAAATCGATTCCTTCTGCCGCGCGTCCTTGGCATTCCATGCGGAACATGAGCGGAGGAGCCACCGCGAGAAGGGAGCTCGAGATGACGAGCGCTCCACGTTCGGAGCGACAGCGCAGATTCAATAAAAAACTATGGGGCCTGAATAAAGAGATGAGGGAGAAATGAAACTCTGGGCTTGGACGGTGCTCAGCCGCGGCCTGCTGTTGTCGGAGATTAGCAAACGACGAAGAAAAAGAATGGATCGTGGGCTGCAAAACAGACATTCAAAATCACAGACTTAAGGCATTTGTTTTACCCTTGGGATAATCAATGGTGTCCTACACGTAAATTGGAAATCTCCATTAGAAAATTACGATGCCGTATTCCATCCCTAAATTTTTATCTACACAGGTCTGGTCTGGCGATGTCCCCTCTATGTCATTTCTGCAAGGAACCTGAACCATTGATCATTATTTATTAAACTGCCGCCGATTCGCAATCCAGAGAAAGAAATACTTGGAAATTCCGTTCCGAAAATTAGGCATCGCTATAAACACTGAAAATATTCTATCCTTCGGGGCATATACACTGGGTTTTAGCCACAGGAACGTATGCAGGGCCGTATGCGAGTTCCTTGGTGACACAGGAGAATACCTATAGTTAATTTACTGATATATTGTTTATTATTTTACAAAATTCCACTTTACGTTAATTTACTGATTGATTATTTATTAATTACGAAAATTCCAATTAAACTGATTGAAATGTGTTACCTTCTACCTTGCTCTCCTTCCAAAAGCACACGATTCCCTTTAAGATAAATAAAATACGGCTCTATAACATCAGTTAGTTTCATTGAATAATTTCAACTGTACCCTCACAATACTTTTTCCCTAAAGTTTTCACCCCCGCCCCACCAGTTTAACCGCCGGCTTATTGGCCAATCCCCCGTGCCGTGGTGGTGGTATAGGAAGCCTCCGCGGCTGGCGCCAAGAAGTGCGCGCACCTTTATCATAATCATGTTACCTTTTGTGTTCGTTTCTCGCCATTAAAGGCTTCGTTGGGTGTCTGGCGGCTCCGTCTTTTCTGGCGACGCGACCTGTGAGTGGCCGGCGTTCCGCAACAGCTGTCTCCTGCTTCGACGCGTACCCGCGTCCCAACATCAGTTTGTGGCGTTAGTAGTACTCGTCTGAACATCACGAAATATCCTGTAACGTCAAAGCGCGTCTCTTCGTGCCACGTCGATGCCTATTTCGCGAGATTCTAGTGCTTGAATTCCCCGGCTCGGCCCACGTAAAGGTTCTAGCCTTTGTTTGACATTGATATGTTTTAGGTCGAAGGTAGCAATGTGTGCAGAAGTGAGCGACATATATCTGTGCTTTGCAATTTCTGTAACTCAGTAGACGGGCGTAATTGGACGATGCCCCTTATAGAACGCGGTGTTGTCGGTTTCACTTCTCGTTAAAGATATACAGGGTGCTTTTTTTTTTTTAGCTGCACCAAATTTTTAAATTAGAAAAATATAAATCTTGGTCCTGTTATGTTTACCATTCGAGTGTACGGATTGGCGGCCTCTAGATACAGAGGAATTTTCGCACTTACGTGCGGTACGGTAATTAACTTTCTCATTATCAACAATAGGTGGCTGAATAGTAAAAACCAGTCAAAAGACGAAGGACAGAGAATAGACGTGGCACGAAGACTGGACTAACAACTGTGAGGTGTAACACACACAGTTGTTAGTCCAGTCTTCGTGTGTGCCACGTCTATTCTCTGTCCTTCGTCTTTTGACTGTTTTTACTATTCAGTATGTACCAACTGACCCAGACTGCTACTCTACTGCAATAGGTGGCTACAGCAAATGAGTACTTTGGGCCCGTCCTCGATACTACCTATCCAACGAACAAATTTTGAATAGCGGAGTTCATGTGGGAGATACGCGAACAATTAGTTCCCCTTGGCAGGCTCCTCGAAACCTAAACTGGGCGCAAAAAGAGCGTCTGTGTCGTCGATGTCGCCGCCCCCCCCCCCCCCCCCCCGCCCCCTTCGACTGAAATATCGATAAAAGCTCAACGAGTACCAGTTGACTATAGTTTAATCCCCGCCAATTTCTAGTTATGTCTTTCTCGTTTTATTTTGTCTTTTCCTTTTTTTTTTTTTGAAGGCTGACTGATGGCGTGGGTACGGACAGCAGGGGTTTAAACTCGCAGTTCTTTTTTTTTTTATTTTACGAACTATTTCTCAGTGACCCGTCGCGCCTTCACTATAACATAGTCTGTCATGATTGGCCACAGTGCACATGCTCGGCCAGAGTGTGTACGGCTCCGTTCATAAAAACTGTTCATAAAACTGTTTGCTTATGTGTAATTCGCTACCAGGTTGGCTGCAGTGGCGCACCGACGGGGGGTTTCGGGGGTTGTAACCCCCGAACCCCCCCCCCCCCCCCTGGGCCGACTTAACCCCCTTTTGTTTAACCCCTTTTCTTCCCTTGCGCGTTTGAGTACTGTAACTAAGATGTAAGACGCGCAATCGTCTGCACACTCGCAAAAAGCGCATTTTCAGACAATTTCCCGTGAAGAAATTGAAATTAGTGCTGTTTAGATGGTATTGGCAAACTGTCACCCCCCCTGGCAGAGATCCAGGGTGCGCTACTGGTTGGCCGTCACCAATTCTTATGAAGCACATATAAGTACAAACTGCTTTGTGAATACGATTCCGCAATTTTTTATTCCCCACCAGCGTCCTCTTGACTCCGGCCGTTCGCTTCAGACCTAGCTCTTCGGGGCGCTCTTCATTCACAGCGGTTTGTTAAAAGCGAGTTGGTTTGTCCTATAGTACATATCGATGTTCGATGCGTGTATTTTTTCGAGCGCACTGTGGGGAAAAAAAGTAAAACATCGACAGCAAAATCTTCGTGGAGCGCTAAATGTAACGAGCGCGAGGCGCGTTCTCCGAAACACGACGTTGGGTGAAAACACACATTAGAAAAAGTGACAACCTAAACGAAGTGAAAAGCGAAGAGATCGCTGATTTTCGCGAATGGCACTGTATTTCAAGTAGTGTTAAAAAAAAAAAGACCTGGGCGGCCTTTGTACATCAGCCGTCACTTGTACATCGGTCAACTATATGAAGACGATGTCCAGTGTCCGAAGTGCTCCGCTCCTGCGTCTGCATGCAGTGGGTGCCCGCCGTCTACTTTGAACGTGTGCTCGGAAGAGACAGCCCGCGAAAGTGTACTTACAGGTTTTGAAGTTAAGGCGTGACCACCTGAATACTATAAACGATCGCTCATTGGCAATATATTGTATAAGTACCCGTTGCAGTATCTGCATGAAACCGGCCTGCGTGCTTATATGTAATTTCATGCCGACGTTATGTCGCGTGGCAACTCATGCGAAAAATAAAAATCAAATAGCGTGCACACCATGCCTCTCTGTTTAGAGCTTTACTATATGGATAGTGTACGTATACTGGACTCATAATCACGGTCTCAGGTCCCCTTTTATGTCAGAAGCATGTCGTATACCTGGCATCCAGTGCATGTGCGATTCTTTTTCATATCCCTGCAAACATGCTTGTTGCATTTACCGTACACTGATCGATACTGAAAGGACCACCCTTTTCCCATCTCACTCATCAGTGTAGACGTGGAAGCTAGATGGTGCTGGCTGCAGCCAATCAGATTTCGAATTCAAGAAGTTGCAAGGAGGCACGTTTCGTGACAGGCTTGCATCATGGATGAATATCGCACCCAA